>NC_092268.1:5816965-5819465 GCF_036320965.1 Panulirus ornatus
GATGGCCGACTGTTTGAGCTAGCTCTCTCTCTCTCTCTCTCTCTCTCTCTCTCTCTCTCTCTCTCTTTAAGAGAGAGAGAGATGATGCGATCGACAACACATTCTAGGACTCGAACCCGAACATTCTTTGTCATCGCATCGAATACCAGAAAAGAGAAAAAAGAAAATAATTGGTAATACTGAGACTGACACTTGGTTTTCTATGAAGCGATCACAGTGTTGCCATTATCCTGTGCGACGGTGCCACATCTCTCCCAAGTCATAATCAAATCCTCTTCTATACGATTATATAATAATTTTTTTCCCTCTATCTATATATGACTATAGACACTATAGCTATACATCTTATAGGAATATAGACAAAATCTATTCTCAGTGTTGCTTTACTCTATGCGACGGTGCCACATCTCTCCCGGTATATCATACACGATCATATAATAATTCTTACCTCTTCTATATGATTATAGACACTATAGATATATACATCTTATACGAATATAGATAATATATATATATATATATATATATATATTATATTTTTTCTCAGCTATAATCATGATCTCCGAAATATGAGATTTGGCAACAGAATGAACCACAATGTCAACAATGGCAAAGAGTCGTGCTCAGGGAGGGAGGAGGGGGTCGTACTGGCGTGTTCACACCACCGTCGTGCTCAGGGGGGAGGAGGGGGTCGTACTGGCGTGTTCACACCACCGTCGTGCTCAGGGGGGAGGAGGGGGTCGTACTGGCGTGTTCACACCACCATCGTGCTCAGGGGGGAGGAGGGGGTCGTACTGGTGTGTTCACAACACCGTCGTGCTCAGGGAGGGAGGAAGGGGTCGTCCTGGCGTGTTCACACCACCGTCGTGCTCAGGGAGGGGGTCGTACTGGTGTGTTCACACCACCGTCGTGCTCAGGGAGGGAGGAAGGGGTCGTACTGGCGTGTTCACACCACCGTCGTACCGTCGTGCTCAGGGGGAGGAGGGGGTCGTACTGGTGTTCACACCACCGTCGTACCGTCGTGCTCGGGGGGAGGAGGGGGTCGTACTGGCGTGTTCACACCACCGTCGTGCTCAGGGGGAGGAAGGGGGTCGTACTGGCGTGTTCACACCACCGTCGTGCTCAGGGGGGAGGGGGTCGTACTGGCGTGTTCACACCACCGTCGTGCTCAGGGGGGAGGAGGGGGTCGTACTGGCGTGTTCACACCACCGTCGTGCTCAGGGAGGGAGGAAGGGGTCGTACTGGCGTGTTCACACCACCGTCGTGCTCAGGGGAGGAGGGGGTCGTACTGGCGTGTTCACACCACCGTCGTGCTCAGGGGGGAGGAGGGGGTCGTACTGGCGTGTTCATACCACCGTCGTGCTCAGGGAGGGAGGAAGGGGTCGTACTGGCGTGTTCACACCACCGTCGTGCTCAGGGAGGGAGGAGGGGGTCGTACTGGTGTTCACACCACCGTCGTACCGTCGTGCTCAGGGGGGAGGAGGGGGTCGTACTGGCGTGTTCACACCACCATCGTGCTCAGGGGGGAGGAGGGGGTCGTACTGGTGTGTTCACACCACCGTCGTGCTCAGGGAGGGAGGAAGGGGTCGTACTGGCGTGTTCACACCACCATCGTGCTCAGGGGGGAGGAGGGGGTCGTACTGGTGTGTTCACACCACCGTCGTGCTCAGGGAGGGAGGAAGGGGTCGTACTGGCGTGTTCACACCACCGTCGTGCTCAGGGAGGGGGTCGTACTGGCGTGTTCACACCACCGTCGTGCTCAGGGAGGGGGTCGTACTGGCGTGTTCACACCACCGTCGTGCTCAGGGAGGGAGGAAGGGGTCGTCCTGGCGTGTTCACACCACCGTCGTGCTCAGGGAGGGGGTCGTACTGGCGTGTTCACACCACCGTCGTGCTCAGGGAGGGAGGAAGGGGTCGTACTGGCGTGTTCACACCACCGTCGTACCGTCGTGCTCAGGGGGGAGGAGGGGGTCGTACTGGTGTTCACACCACCGTCATACCGTCGTGCTCAGGGGGGAGGAGGGGGTCGTCCTGGCGTGTTCACACCACCGTCGTGCTCAGGGAGGGGGTCGTACTGGTGTGTTCACACCTCCGTCGTGCTCAGGGAGGAAGGAAGGGGTCGTACTGGCGTGTTCACACCACCGTCGTGCTCAGGGAGGGGGTCGTACTGGCGTGTTCACACCACCGTCGTGCTCAGGGAGGGAGGAAGGGGTCGTCCTGGCGTATTCACACCACCGTCGTGCTCAGGGAGGGAGGAAGGGGTCGTCCTGGCGTGTTCACACCACCGTCGTGCTCAGGGAGGGGGTCGTACTGGCGTGTTCACACCACCGTCGTGCTCAGGGAGGGAGGAAGGGGGTCGTACTGGCGTGTTCACACCACCGTCGTACCGTCGTGCTCAGGGGGGAGGAGGGGGTCGTACTGGTGTTCACACCACCGTCGTACCGTCGTGCTCAGGGGGGAGGAGGGGGTCGTACTGGCGTGTTCACACCACCATCGTGCT
>NC_092268.1:5831965-5839465 GCF_036320965.1 Panulirus ornatus
GAATTATGTACATGTATATATATGTATATGTCTGTGTGTGTATATTTATGTGTACATTGAGATGTATAGGTATGTATATTTGCGTGTGTGGACGTGTATGTATATACATGTGTATGGGGGTGGGCTGGGCCATTTCTTTCGTCTGTTTCCTTGCGCTACCTCGCTAACGGGGGAGACAGCGACAAAGTATAATGAATAAAATACATAAATAATGATAATATAATGATAATAATAATAATGATAATGATAATAATAATAATGATAATAATAATAATAGTAATAATAATAGTAATAATAATAATAATGATAATAATGATAATGATAATAATAATAATGATAATAATAATAATAGTAATAATAATAGTAATAATAATAATAATGATAATAATAATAATGATAATGATAATAATAATAATAATAATAATAATAATAATGATAATAATAATAATGATAATGATAATAATAATAATGATAATAATAATAATAGTAATAATAATAGTAATAATAATAATAATGATAATAATAATAATGATAATAATAATAATAATAATAATAATAATAATAATAATGATAATAATAATAATAATAATAATAATAACAGTCATTAATGGGCTCATACTACAGATTGGGGGTGTGGGTGGGGGGGCTACAGCATCACCAGCACCATAATTCCCGACACCATCATATCCCGCCGCGAGAGATCCCTCGTCCCTGGGTCGCAGGCAGGTTGCCCCCCTCCCCAACCACAGCGTCTGTGTATGTACGCACCGCGCACCTCCCCTACTTTATTACACCACCACCCACCCCAGTCTACATCGCACGTGTTATTTCGGACTATTTACATACGAACCCGGGTACTGTACATACACCATCGCACCACGTCACACTTCAGCCAACACAGTCCCCCATTTTAAGACACTGGCTAACGCTGACAACCCCCTATTTGTCGTCTACAACCCCCTATTTGTCGTCTACAACCCCCTATTTGACGTCTACAACCCCCTATTTGTCGTCTACAAGCCCCCTATTTGACGTCTACAACCCCCTATTTGACGTCTACAACCCCCTATTTGTCGTCTACAGCCCCCTATTTGACGTCTACAACCCCCTATTTGACGTCTACAACCCCCTATTTGACGTCTACAACCCCCTATTTGACGTCTACAACCCTCTATTTGACGTCTACAACCCCCTATTTGACGTCTACAACCCCTATTTGACGTCTACAGCCCCCTATTTGTCGTCTACAACTCCTACTTGACGTCTACAACCCCCTATTTGACGTCTACAACCCCCTATTTGTCGTCTACAACCCCTTATTTGACGTCTACAGCCCCCTATTTGTCGTCTACAACTCCTATTTGACGTCTACAACCCCCTATTTGACGTCTACAACCCCCATTTGTCGTCTACAACCCCCTATTTGTCGTCTACAGCCCCCTGTTTGACGTCTACAGCCCCCTATTTGTCGTCTACAACTCCTATTTGACGTCTACAACCCCCTATTTGACGTCTACAGCCCCCTATTTGTCGTCTACAACTCCTATTTGACGTCTACAACCCCCTATTTGACGTCTACAGCCCCCTATTTGTCGTCTACAACTCCCTATTTGACGTCTACAACCCCCTATTTGACGTCTACAGCCCCCTATTTGTCGTCTAAAACTCCTATTTGACGTCTACAACCCCCTATTTGACGTCTACAGCCCCCTATTTGTCGTCTACAACTCCTATTTGACGTCTACAACCCCCTGTTTGACGTCTACAACCCTCTGTCGACCACCCTCCCCTACTGACAGGCGAACAGCACAAAAAAATCGCCCCCTTAACGCAATTCCCCCCCCACCCCCTGGGGGGAGGGAAGCTTAGGACTGGAATGGGGGGTTTATGGGGGGGGAGGATGGGAGGGGGGGTGTGTTAAAGGCGACCAACTATCCACCATGGCGTATAACTGACCCACCCCCGGCGTATAACCGACCCACCCCGGCGTATAACCGACCCACCCCCGGGCGTATAACTGACCCACCCCCGGCGTATAACTGACCCACCCCCGGCGTATAACTGACCCACCCCCGGCGTATAACCGACCTACCCCCGGCGTATAACCGACCCATCCCCGGCGTATAACCGACCACCCCGGCGTATAACGACCCACCCCCGGCGTATAACCGACCCATCCCCGGCGTATAACCGACCCACCCCTCGGCGTATAACTGACCACCCCGGCGTATGACCGACCCACCCCCGGCGTATATAACTGACGCAATCGCTAACAATGGGTCTCCCACCTACACTATCTCACATGGCCCCATTTAACCCATACTGTACATACGCAACTTCTCTCCCTGCCTCCCTCCCTTCCCCCCTCTCTCTACCACTAGTCCCCCCCTACGCAAGTCTACTCCTCCCTACCCCCACCCCACTGTGGGAGCAAGGTGGGAGGTGTACGCGAGAACTGGTGGGTACATTCTCCTCCCCCCCTCCCCCCACCATGGCCTGCAGGGGGGGAGGGGGAGAAGATGGGGGGGTTTGAACTCCCTCCTCCTCCCCCCCCCTCCCTCCCCCACCTCGTGTGAGGAGAGGCCGCCAGGTGGGGGAGAGGAGGGGGAAAGGAGGGGGGAGAGGGGGAGAGGGGGTAGAGCGGGAGGAGAGGGGGAAAGGAGGGGGAGAGGAAGGGGGAGGAAGGGGGAGAGGAAGGGGGAGAGGAAGGGGGAGAGAGAGGGAGCCAGCAGTGCCAGCCAGCATGTCATCGCTACCAGGTATTACGTAGTTACGCAATACGCACCCGCCTACGCCCCTTGGAGGACCGACCCACGTGGTCTCCGGACCTGCGTAAGGCCTGTTGCGTGGTCCGCGTGTTGGTCTTTCCGACGGTCTGGAAGGAACCTACCCCCACCCCCCCAACACCCCCTAATATACGCCAACCTCCCCCTTATATACGCCAACCTCCCCACCTAATATACGCCAACCTCCCCCTGATATACGCCAAGCTACCCTTAATATACGCCAACCTCCCCCTAATATACGCCAACCTCCCCTTAATATACGCCAACTTCCCCTAATACACGCCAATCTCCCCACCTAATATACGCCAACCTCCCCCTAATATACGCCAACCTCCCCCTAATATACGCCAACCTCCCCCTAATATACGCCAACCTCCCCCTAATATACGCCAACCTCCCTTAATATACGCCAACCTCCCCCTAATATACGCCAACCTCCCCTAATATACGCCAACCTCCCCTAATATACGCCAACCTCCCCCTAATATACGCCAACCTCCCCTAATATACGCCAACCTCCCCTAATATACGCCAACCCTAATTCCCCCCTTAATATACGCCAACCTCCCCAATATACGCCAACCTCCCCCTAATATACGCCAACCTCCCCCTAATATACGCCAACCTCCCCTTAATATACGCCAACCCCCCTAATATACGCCAACCTCCCCCTATATACGCCAACCTCCCCTAATATACCCAACCCCTAAATACCCACCTTATATACGCCAACCTCCCCCTAAATATACACCAACCTCCCCTAATATACGCCAACCTCCCCTAATATACGCCACCCTCACCCTAATATACGCCAACCCCTCCTTAATATACGCCACCCTCCCCAACCCCCCCCCAACCAAGATGCAAACGTCAACTGCCAATTGGCACTTCCAACCCAACCCAAACACCAAGGGTTAAAATTGCAATTTACACATTTCCACGAGTGTAAAATCATTTACAGTCGAGAACATCCTGCATTTACGTGTTAGGGGAAAGAGGGGTGGGTGATGGGGAGGTTAGAGATGGGGAGGTGATGTGGGGGGAGTCAGGGAAGGGGGTGGGTGATGGGGAGGTTAGAGATGGGGAGGTGATGTGGGGGGAATCAAGGAAGGGGTGGGTGATGGTGAGATTAGAGAGGGGGAGGTGATGTGGGGGAGTCAGGGAAGGGGGTGGGTGATGGGGAGATTAGAGAGGGGGAGGTGATGTGGGGGGAGTCAGGGAAGGGGTGGGTGATGGGAGATTAGAGAGGGGGAGGTGATGTGGGGGGAGTCAGGGAAGGGGGTGGGTGATGGGGGAGATTAGAGAGAGGGGGAGGTGATGTGGGGGAGTCAGGGAAGGGGGTGGGTGATGGGGAGATTAGAGAGGGGGAGGTGATGTGGAGTCAGGGAAGGGGGTGGGTGATGGGGAGACTAGAGATGGGGAGGTGATGTGGGGGGAGTCAGGGAAGGGGGTGGGTGATGGGGAGATTAGAGAGGGGGAGGTGATGTGGGGGGAGTCAGGGAAGGGGTGGGTGATGGGGAGATTAGAGAGGGGGAGGTGATGTGGGGGGAGTCAGGGAAGGGGTGGGTGATGGGGAGATTAGAGAGGGGAGGTGATGTGGAGGAGTCAGGGAAGGGGGTGGGTGATGGGGAGATTGAGATGGGGAGGTGATGTGGGGGGAGTCAGGGAAGGGGGTGGGTGATGGGGAGATTAGAGAGGGGGAGGTGATGTGGAGGAGTCAGGGAAGGGGGTGGGTGATGGGGAGATTAGAGATGGGAGGTGATGTGGGGGAGTCAGGGAAGGGGGTGGGTGATGGGGAGATTAGAGAGGGGGAGGTGATGTGGGGGGAGTCAGGGAAGGGGTGGGTGATGGGGAGATTAGAGATGGGGAGGTGATGTGGGGGGAGTCAGGGAAGGGGGTGGGTGATGGGGAGGTGATGTGGGGGGAGTCAGGGAAGGGGGTGGGTGATGGGGAGGTTAGAGATGGGGAGGTGATGTGGGGGGGAGTCAGGGAAGGGGGTGGGTGATGGGGAGATTAGAGAGGGGGAGGTGATGTGGAGGAGTCAGGGAAGGGGGTGGGTGATGGGGAGATTAGAGAGGGGGAGGTGATGTGGAGGAGTCAGGGAAGGGGGTGGGTGATGGGAGATTAAAGATGGGGAGGTGATGTGGGGGGAGTCAGGGAAGGGGGTGGGTGATGGGGAGATTAGAGAGGGGGAGGTGATGTGGAGGAGTCAGGGAAGGGGGTGGGTGATGGGGAGATTAGAGAGGGGGAGGTGATGTGGAGGAGTCAGGGAAAGGGGTGGGTGATGGGGAGATTAGAGGGGGAGGTGATGTGGAGGAGTCAGGGAAGGGGGTGGGTGATGGGGAGATTAGAGAGGGGGAGGTGATGTGGGGGGAGTCAGGGAAGGGGGTGGGTGATGGGGAGATTAGAGAGGGGAGGTGATGTGGGGGGAGTCAGGGAAGGGGGTGGGTGATGGGGAGATTAGAGAGGGGAGGTGATGTAGAGGAGTAGGGAAACGGGTGGGTGATGGGGAGATGATCTGAGTGGACATGGGAGATGGGGAGGTTATATGGATGGGGGTGGGGGTGATGGGGAGGGTATGGGGGAAGGGGGGAGGAGACGCACGACGCCCATCATTGATCCATCTACCCTACGCATCTAGTTCGGCTGGTGATGTGCGTAGGTCAGCGTAGGTCGACAGAGGGGTGTGCGTCAATGATATACCTGCACAGAAATGCATGCGTAAATGATGCATGAGCACAGAAATGTATGCGTATATGACGTAGGTGCCCAGGAGTGTATGCGTAAATAATGCAAGTGCACAGAAATGTGTGCGTAAATGATGCATGTGCACAGAAATGTATGCGTAAATGATGCATGAGCACAGAAATGTATGCGTAAATGATGCATTAGCACAGAAGTGTATGTGTATATGACGTATGTGCCCAGGAGTGTATGCGCAAATGATGCATGAGCACAGAAATGTATGCGTAAATGATGCATGAACACAGAAATGTATGCGTAAATGATGCATGAACACAGAAATGTATGCGTAAATGATGCATTAGCACAAGTGTATGTGTATATGACGTATGTGCCCAGGAGTGTATGCGTAAATAATGCAAGTACACAGAAATGTGTGCGTACATGATGCATGTGCACAGATATGTATGCGTAAATGATGCATGAGCACAGAAATGTATGCGTAAATGACGCATGAACACTGAAATGTATGCGTAAATGATGCATGAACATTGAAATGTCTGCGTAAATGATGCATAAGCACAGAAATGTATGCGTATATGACGTATGTGCCCAGGAGTGTAAGCGTAAATGATATATGTGCACAGAAATGTATGCGTAAATGATGCATTACCACAGAAATGTGGGCGTCAATGATATAATATATATATATATATATATATATATATATATATATATATATATATAATATATATATATATATATATATATATTATTTTCTTTCATACCATTCGCCATTTCCCACGTTAGCGAGGTAGCGTTAAGAACAGAGGACTGGGCCTTTGAGGGAATATCCTCACTTGGCCACCTTCTCTGTTCCTTCTTTTGGAAAATTAGAAAAAAAAAATGTGCGTAAGTGACGCATGACGTACGGCCGTACGCAATGGTCGTACCGTCGTGCTCAAGGCTTCTACGCCCCTCACACACACCACACACACACACACACACATCTGGCCCAGCTAACACGGGGGCCTAGCCTCAGCCCGGGATACGGGGTTGGAAGAGTGCCCCCTCTACCCCAACACCCCCCTGACCTTTGCTTACGCCGGAGTTTCCAAACGCTGCCGCTAGAGGGAGTGGGAGGTGGGGGGGGGGGGGGGGGGGACGCGCCCACGATGCGCGTGCCCTTTGTGGACACGTGTTAGGGGGTTTGACCACACGCCTTCCATTTTCTATATGTGGGAAGTGTGTCTCTCATTTTCTATGCAAACGGTGACCTGCATATTCTAAATGGTCGTGCTTTAGTTCAAGTGTCGTATACCGTCGTGTTCAAGGGTCATATACCGTCGTGTTCAAGGGTCGTATACCGTCGTGTTCAAGGATCGTATACCGTCGTGTTCAAGGGTCGTATACCGTCGGTTTTTTTCTTCAAGGGTAGTATACCGTCGTGTTCAAGGATCGTATACCGTCGTGTTCAAGGGTCGTATACCGTCGTGTTCAAGGATCGTATACCGTCGTGTTCAAGGATCGTATACCGTCGTGTTCAAGGGTCGTATACCGTCGAGTTCAAGGGTCGTATACCGTCGTGTTCAAGGGTCGTATACCGTCGTGTTCAAGGATCGTATACCGTCGTGTTCAAGGGTCGTATACCGTCGTGTTCAAGGATCGTATACCGTCGTGTTCAAGGGTCGTATACCGTCGTGTTCAAGGGTCGTATACCGTCGTGTTCAAGGGTCGTATACCGTCGAGTTCAAGGGTAGTATACCGTCGTGTTCAAGGGTCGTATACCGTCGTGTTCAAGGGTCGTATACCGTCGTGTTCAAGGGTAGTATACCGTCGTGTTCAAGTGTCGTATACCGTCGTGTTCAAGGTCGTATACCGTCGTGTCAAGGGTCGTATACCGTCGTGTTCAAGGTAGTATACCGTCGTGTTCAAGGGTCATATACCGTCGTGTTCAAGGGTCGTATACCGTCGTGTTCAAGGGTCGTATACCGTCGTGTTCAAGGGTAGTATACCGTCGTGTTCAAGGGTC
>NC_092268.1:5849465-5861965 GCF_036320965.1 Panulirus ornatus
TCTCTCTCTCTCTGCGGGGGGTCGTATACCCCCGCCCCCCCTTAAAACCCTCCCCCCCTTTAAGCCAGAGAAATCCCCCTTCCCCCCCTACACCACACACCCCATTTTCTATATACCGTCAAATATCGACCAGTTATAAACGCTATCGCCTCTTGTGTTATCAGCTCATCCCAGTACCCCGTTTTTTATGGCCTTATCTGCCACAATTATCACTTTATCTTTCGGTCAATAAAAAAATAAATATATATATAAAGAACTAATTCATCCACTGAAATAAACGAAACCTTAAGATAAAAACGTAATGTATGGAAGAAAAAAAACGGGAAGTATACACTGCCATCACTACAATACCTCCCGTCCGTGGTGGCCCCGCCCGCTTGTCTCGAGCGCACGGGTTCGAATCCCAGGTGCGGTACGCGGCCCACAGTCAACCCAGCTGTTCATCCTCACGTCGAAAAATTGGGTGAATGCTTTAGCCTAGTCTCGTGTATATATATATATTATATATATATATATATATATATATATATATATATATATATATAATATATATATATATGTGAGAAATACTTAGAAAAGCAAATGGATTTGTATGTAGCATTTATGGATCTGGAGAAGGCATATGATAGAGTTGATAGAGATGCTCTGTGGAAGGTATTAAGAATATATGGTGTGGGAGGCAAGTTGTTAGAAGCAGTGAAAAGTTTTTATCGAGGATGTAAGGCATGTGTACGTGTAGGAAGAGAGGAAAGTGATTGGTTCTCAGTGAATGTAGGTTTGCGGCAGGGGTGTGTGATGTCTCCATGGTTGTTTAATTTGTTTATGGATGGGGTTGTAAAGGAGGTAAATGCAAGAGTCCTGGAAAGAGGGGCAAGTATGAAGTCTGTTGGGGATGAGAGAGCTTGGGAAGTGAGTCAATTGTTGTTCGCTGATGATACAGCGCTGGTGGCTGATTCATGTGAGAAACTGCAGAAGCTGGTGACTGAGTTTGGTAAAGTGTGTGGAAGAAGAAAGTTGAGAGTAAATGTGAATAAGAGCAAGGTTATTAGGTACAGTAGGGGTGAGGGTCAAGTCAATTGGGAGGTGAGTTTGAATGGAGAAAAAACTGGAGGAAGTGAAGTGTTTTAGATATCTGGGAGTGGATCTGTCAGCGGATGGAACCATGGAAGCGGAAGTGGATCATAGGGTGGGGGAGGGGGCGAAAATTTTGGGAGCCTTGAAAAATGTGTGGAAGTCGAGAACATTATCTCGGAAAGCAAAAATGGGTATGTTTGAGGGAATAGTGGTTCCAACAATGCTGTTATGGTTGCGAGGCGTGGGCTATGGATAGAGATGTGCGCAGGAGGATGGATGTGCTGGAAATGAGATGTTTGAGGACAATGTGTGGTGTGAGGTGGTTTGATCGAGTAAGTAACGTAAGGGTAAGAGAGATGTGTGGAAATAAAAAGAGCGTGGTCGAGAGAGCAGAAGAGGGTGTTTTGAAATGGTTTGGGCACATGGAGAGAATGAGTGAGGAGAGATTGACCAAGAGGATATATGTGTCGGAGGTGGAGGGAACGAGGAGAAGAGGGAGACCAAATTGGAGGTGGAAAGATGGAGTGAAAAAGATTTTGTGTGATCGGGGCCTGAACATGCAGGAGGGTGAAAGGAGGGCAAGAAATAGAGTGAATTGGAGTCATGTGGTATACAGGGGTTGACGTGCTGCCAGTGGATTGAAGCAAGGCATGTGAAGCGTCTGGGGTAAACCATGGAAAGCTGTGTAGGTATGTATATTTGCGTGTCTGGACGTGTGTATGTACATGTGTATGGGGGGGGGGGGGTTGGGCCATTTCTTTCGTCTGTTTCCTTGCGCTACCTCGCAAACGCGGGAGACAGCGACAAAGTATAAAAAAAAAAAAAAAAAAAAAAAAAAAAAATATATATACATATATTATTTTTTATTCATTCATTTTTTATTTTGCTTTCTCGCTGTCTCCTGCGTTAGCGAGGTAGCGCAAGGAAACAGACGAAAGAATGGCCCAACCCACCCACATACACATGTATATACATACACGTCCACACACGCACATATACATACCTATACATCTCAATGTATACATATATATATATATATATATATATATATATATATATATATATATATATATATATACCCACAGACATATACATATATACACATGTACATAATTCATACTGTCTGCCTTCATTCATTCCCATCACCACCTCGCCACACATGAAATAACAACCCCCTCCCCCCGCATGTGTGCGAGGCAGCGCTAGGAAAAGACAACAAAGTCCACATTCGTTCACACTCAGTCTCTAGCTGTCATGTAATAATGCACCGAAACCACGGCTCCCTTTCCACATCCAGGCCCCACAGAACTTTCCATGGTTTACCACAGACGCTTCACATGCCCTGGTTCAATCCACTGACAGCACGTCGACCCCGGTATACCACATCGTTCCAATTCACTCTAGTCCTTGCACGCCTTTCACCCTCCTGTATGTTCAGGCCCCGATCACTCAAAATCTTTTTCACTCCATCTTTCCACCTCCAATTTGGTCTCCCACTTCTCCTCGTTCCCTCCACCTCTGACACATATATCCTCTTGGTCAATCTTTCCTCCCTCATTCTCTCCATGTGCCCAAACCATTTCAAAACACCCTCTTCTGCTCTCTCAACCACGCTCTTTTTATTTCCACACATCTCTCTTTCCCTTACGTTACTTACTCGATCAAACCACCTCACACCACACATTGTCCTCAAACATCTCATTTCCAGCACATCCATCCTCCAGCTCACAATTCTATCCATAGCCCACGCCTCGCAACCATACAACATCGTTGGAACCACTATTCCTTCACACATACCCATTTTTGCTTTCCAAGATAATGTTCTCGACTTCCACACATTCTTCAAGGCTCCCAGAATTTTCGCCCCCTCCCCCACCCTGTGATTCACTTCCGCTTCCATGGTTCCATTCGCTGCCAAATCCACTCCCAGATATCTAAAACACTTTACTTCCTCCAGTTTTTCTCCATTCAAACTTACCTCCCAATTGCCTTGACCCTCAACCCTACTGTACCTAATAACCTTGCTCTTATTCACATTTACTCTCAACTTTCTTCTTTCGCACACTTTACCAAACTCAGTCACCAGCTTCTGCAGTTTCTCACACGATTCAGCCACCAGCGCTGTATCATCAGCGAACAACAACTGACTCACTTCCCAATCTCTCTCATCCACAACAGACTGCATACTTGCCCCTCTTTCCAAAACTTTTGCATTCACCTCCCTAACAACCCCATCCATATACAAATTAAACAACCATGGAGACATCACACACCCCTGCCACAAAGCTACATTCACTGAGAACCAATCACTTTCCTCTCTTCCTACACGTACACATGCCTTACATCCTCGATAAAAACTTTTCACTGCTTCTAACAACTTGCCTCCCACACCATATATTCTTAATACCTTCCACAGAGCATCTCTATCAACTCTATCATATACCTTCTCCAGATTCATAAATGCTACATACAAATCCATTTGCTTTTCTAAGTATTTCTCACATACATTCTTCAAAGCAAACACCTGATCCACACATCCTCTACCACTTCTGAAACCGCACTGCTCTTCCCCAATCTGATGCTCTGTACATGCCTTCACCCTCTCGATCAATACCCTCCCATATAATTTACCAGGAATACTCAACAAACTTATACCTCTGTAATTTGAGCACTCACTCTTATCCCCTTTGCCTTTGTACAATGGCACTATGCACGCATTCCGCCAATCCTCAGGCACCTCACCATGAGTCACACATACATTAAATAACCTTACCAACCAATCCACAATACAGTCACCCCTTTTTTTTTTTTTTATAAATTCCACTGCAATACCATCCAAACCCGCTGCCTTGCTGGCTTTCATCTTCCGCAAAGCTTTTACTACCTCTTCTCTGTTTACCAAATCATTTTCCCTAACCCTCTCACTTTGCACACCACCTCGACCAAAACACCCTATATCTGCCACTCTATCATCAAACACATTCAGCAAACCTTCAAAATACTCACTCTATCTCCTTCTCACATCGCCACTACTTGTTATCACCTCCCCATTTGCGCCCTTCACTGAAGTTCCCATTTGCTCCCTTGTCTTACGCACTTTATTTACCCCCTTCCAAAACATCTTTTATTCTCCAAAAATTTAATGATACTCTCTCACCCCAACTCTCATTTGCCCTCTTTTTCGCCTCTTGCACCTTTCTCTTGACCTCCTGTCTCTTTCTTTTATACACCTCCCACTCATTTGCATTATTTCCCTGCAAAAATCGTCCAAATGCCTCTCTCTTCTCTTTCACTAATAATCTTACTTATTATATATATATATATATATATATATATATATATATATATATATATATATGAAACACGATTAGTTCCCAAGTGCACTTTCGTGCAAAAATCACATCAAGACAAGAAACAAAGCAAAACAGGTTCATTCTGAAACCTTACTTTATCTTCTCCACACCCTCCCCCCACACCCCGACACCCCACACTATCTCGGGTAATATTCAAGGCCACGCTGGCTTAACTGCTCCTCCCCCCCCACACACCCCACACCCCCACACCCATATCATTCTTCCTATCTTCGGCTTATGTCACATATCGTTCATGATCTTATCACCGGCCGCGCCGCGCCGCGCCACGCCACACCGCGCCCTGCCTTATCAGTGAGAGGCCGGGGTGTGGGGGTGTGGGGGGGTTTACGTAGGGGGTGTGGGGGGGCTTATAGGCATTCTCCCCCCCCCTCCCCATCCACCACCCACCCAATCACATACCCCCATCCTGCACTGTAGACCAATGTAAACCCCCACCCTACACCTACACTGGGGTTACCAATATTAGGTCTACAGGAAGGTAAACCTACATGTGTATCACCATTAGGTCTACAGGATGGTAAACCTACATGTGCATCACCATTAGGTCTACAGGAAGGTAAACCTACATGTGTACCAACATTAGGTCTACAGGAAGGTAAACCTACATGTGTATCACCATTAGGTCTACATGAAGGTAAACCTACATGTGCATCACCATTAGGTCTACAGGAAGGTAAACCTACATGTGTATCACCATTAGGTCTACAGGAAGGTAAACCTACATGTGTATCACCATTAGGTCTACATGAAGGTAAACCTACATGTGCATCACCATTAGGTCTACAGGAAGGTAAACCTACATGTGCATCACCATTAGGTCTACAGGAAGGTAAACCTACATGTGTATCACCATTAGGTCTACAGGAAGGTAAACCTACATGTGTATCACCATTAGGTCTACATGAAGGTAAAGCTACATGTGTATCACCATTAGGTCTACAGGAAGGTAAACCTACATGTGTATCACCATTAGGTCTACAGGAAGGTAAACCTACATGTGTATCACCATTAGGTCTACAGGAAGGTAAACCTACATGTGTATCACCATTAGGTCTACATGAAGGTAAAGCTACATGTGTATCACCATTAGGTCTACAGGAAGGTAAACCTACATGTGTATCACCATTAGGTCTACAGGAAGGTAAACCTACATGTGTATCACCATTAGGTCTACATGAAGGTAAACCTACATGTGTACCAACATTAGCTGTACATGAAGGTAAACCCTACACAGGTACACAGAACCACATGTACGTGTGTAAACCAACATGAATACTAACCTACGTCTACACAGAAGGTATACAAAGTTTACACATACCAACGTAGGTTTACAAAGATAAACAAGAAGATACGCTGATTGGATATGTGTTGGTCCAAAATACTTATCATAAATACTAATTTCAGACCCCCATCCCCCTCATTTATCATGACGTGGGCCACATAACCTCCCATTTATCATGACGTGGGCCACATAACCCTCCATTTATCATGACGTGGGCCACATAACCTCCCATTTATCATGACGTGGGCCACATAACCTCCCATTTATCATGACGTGGGCCACATAACCCTCCATTTATCATGACGTGGGCCACATAACCTCCCATTTATCATGACGTGGGCCACATAACCCTCCATTTATCATGACGTGGGCCACATAACCTCCCATTTATCATGACGTGGGCCACATAACCCTCCATTTATCATGACGTGGGCCACATACCCTCCATTTATCATGACGTGGGCCACATACTCCCCCCATTTATCATGACGTGGGCCACATACTCTCCATTTATCATGAGGTGGGCCACATAACACCTCCATTTACCATGAGGTGGGCCACATAACCCTCCATTTATCATGACGTGGGCCACATAACCTCCCATTTATCATGACGTGGGCCACATACCCTCCATTTATCATGACGAGGGCCACATACTCCCCCCATTTATCATGACGAGGGCCACATACCCTCCATTTATCATGACGTGGGCCACATAACCTCCCATTTATCATGACGTGGGCCACATAACACCTCCATTTATCATGAGGTGGGCCACATAACCTCCCATTTATCATGACGTGGGCCACATAACCCTCCATTTATCATGACGTGGGCCACATAACCTCCCATTTATCATGACGTGGGCCACATAACCCTCCATTTATCATGACGTGGGCCAGATACCCTCCATTTATCATGACGTGGGCCACATACTCCCCCCATTTATCATGACGTGGGCCACATACTCTCCATTTATCATGAGGTGGGCCACATACTCTCCATTTATCATGAGGTGGGCCACATACTCTCCATTTATCATGAGGTGGGCCACATACTCTCCATTTATCATGAGGTGGGCCACATAAACAATAACGCACCATGCGCTACTCATTATTCATAACACCTAAAGAAGGTGCTAAACGAGTGCCCGAATTGGTGGTTCTTACTGGTCGTTGGCGGGCTTTAACGACACCCGGAGTGGAACAGGCTTGTTAACGCCCCCTAAACTACCGAACGAGCCAAAGTTCACAATCAATGATCGTTCGTCATGACTAATTAAAGTTATAAACTTTGTTCCCAACTTTTCTTTTCATCATGTCTGAGCAACAGCTAATGTTAAACTATATCACCAAACCACAATGTAACACAATTTAACATGGCCACAATCAATGTAACAAAATTTAACAAGGCCACAATCAATGTAACACAATTTAACATAGCCACAATCAATGTAACACAATTTAACATGGCCACAATCAATGTAACACAATTTAACATAGCCACAATCAATGTAACACAATTTAACATAGCCACAATCAATGTAACACAATTTAACATGGCCACAATCAATGTAACACAATTCAACATAGCCACAAGAGCGCAACGGTAACACACCTAACCTAGCCAGGGAAGGGAACGAGCCATGTTGCATAACACGACCTTCCACGTAGCGTCATCATGGCAACATAGGAAACACAGGCAAGTTAAATGCAATGTAAATAACCCGGAAATATTAAATAATGTTTATATAAATAAATTCATGAGCACAGCAAGTCTTTAGAATAAATTATAAACGACTAAAATATTCTGTCCATCCCATATATTATAATATATTAATATATTATATATATATTATATATTATATATTATATATTAACATATTATATATCAAAGTGACTTATATTTCTCTCTTGTGTCTCCCCTGATGATGTGATTATTACAAGAAAGTGCACTTGGGCAAACTTAACGTGTCTCATAGGAATATATATATATATATATAATATATATATATATATATATATATATATATATATATATATATATATATTATAATATCATATTATAATATATAATATTATATATATATATATGTATATATATATAAAATATACATATATATATATAATATATATATATATATATATATATATATAATATATATATATATATATATAGGGGAGGCAGAATACTTGCCACGTATTCCCTGCGTGTCGTAGAGGGCGCCTAAAAGGGGAGGGAGCTGAGGGGGCTGGAAATCCTCCCTTCTCGATTTATTTTTTTCCAAAAGAAGGAACAGAGAAGGTGGCCAAGTGAGGATATTCCCTCAAAGGCCTAGTCCTCTGTTCTTAACGCTACCTCGCTAACGCGAGAAAGAGCGTCAAATTTTAATACATGAATAAATATCATGTATAATATATATATATATATATATATATATATATATATAATATATAATATATATATATAATAATATATATATATAAACCTGTGTGAAAATAATTAGGATAAACTGTTTAAATAAGTTATAAAATTATTTATTAATGGAGGACTCGTCAACTTACATAAAGCAACGCTGAAACGTCATACGCCCGCCAACGGTGGGCGCGCCGCTGCCGACGCACGGCCAACCTCTGCCTAAACTGGGCTAATGAACGGGTCAAACGGGCAATTTAGGAGTGTAATTTGCACTCCTGTGCTAAAACATCCTTAGTGCCAAATTAGCACACAGAGGGAGCCTCCGGCGGCTGGATATTTACGGCCTAAGAGAAAATAGGTTTCTGGCGAGATGTGGCAACCGAGCCAACTCATCATCATCATTGCCAGAAACCATCAGAAAAAAAAAAACCAAGTTGGCGTGTAAACTTCAAACCTTCGCCAAACGCTTAACGCGAATTTAATAGAGGCAAAAATAAATGAATAAGAAAAATAACATTCTGTTGGAGTTCATTATTCGTCTACTGCATAAATACACACGTGAGATAATTACTGTCTACTGCATATATACATGTATTTCCACATACATCACGACGATACACGACCCTTGAACACGACGGTATACGACCATTGAACACGACGGTATACGACCCTTGAGCACGACGGTATACGACCCTTGAACACAACGGTATACGACCCTTGAACACGACGGTATACGACCCTTGAACACGACGGTGTACGACCCTTGAACACACGACGGTATACGACCCTTGAACACGACGGTATACTACCCTTGAACACGACGGTATACGACCCTTGAGCACGACAGTATACGAGCCTTGAGCACGACGGTATACGACCCTTGAACACGACGGTATACGACCCTTGAGACGACGGTATACGACCCTTGAACACGACGGTATACGACCCTTGAGCACGACGGTATACGACCCTTGAACACAACGGTATACGACCCTTGAACACCACGGTGTACGACCCTTGAACACGACGGTATACGACCCTTGAGCACCACGGTGTACGACCCTTGAACACGACGGTATACGACCCTTGAACACGACGGTATACGAGCCTTGAGCACGACGGTATACGAGCCTTGAGCACGACGGTATACGACCCTTGAACACAACGGTATACGACCCTTGAGACGACGGTATACGACCCTTGAACACGACGGTATACGACCCTTGAGCACGACGGTATACGACCCTTGAACACGACGGTATACGACCCTTGAACATGACGATATACGATCCTTGAACACGACGGTATACGACCCTTGAACACGACGGTATACGACCCTTGAACACGACGGTATACGACCCTTGAACACGACGGTATACGACCCTTGAACACGACGATATACGACCCTTGAACAGGGACGGTTAAAACGACCCTTAAAAACACGACGGTATACGACCCTTGAACACGACGGTATACGACCCTTGAACACGACGGTATACGACCTCTTTCAGGGGACAGGTCAAAGGTCAGGCCCATCGTAACTAGGGGGGTCGTAACGATGTGCTCAAGGGGTTAAAGTACCACGGCTATTAACCTGAGCCCCGGTAGTTAATGAGCCCCAAAGGGCTTACATGTCGTTCCCCCCGTTGCCAATTAGCCAATTTAGCAGCAATGAACCTTCGTTGACAGTATACTGCGCTACAGAGCTGGTAGAATGGTGTATCTACATACGATACAGAGCTGGTAGAATGCTGTATCTACATACGATACAGAGCTGGTAGAATGCTGTATCTACATACGATACAGAGCTGGTAGAATGGTGTACCTACATGCGATACAGAGCTGGTAGAATGCTGTATCTACATACGATACAGAGCTGGTAGAATGCTGTATCTACATACGATACAGAGCTGGTAGAATGCTGTATCTACATGCGATACAGAGCTGGTAGAATGCTGTATCTACATGTGATACAGAGCTGGTAGAATGCTGTATCTACATGCGATACAGAGCTGGTAGAATGCTGTATCTACATACGATACAGAGCTGGTAGAAAGGTGTATCTACATACGATACAGAGCTGGTAGAATGCTGTATCTACATGCGATACAGAGCTGGTAGAATGGTGTATCTACATGCGATGCGCTGCTCTGTATTAATGCTAAAGTACCTTTTTAATCTACCCTCTTATCTGTTGGGGATGAGAGAGCTTGGGAAGTGAGTCAGTTGTTGTTCGCTGATGATACAGCGCTGGTGGCTGATTCATGTGAGAAACTGCAGAAGCTGGTGACTGAGTTTGGTAAAGTGTGTGGAAGAAGAAAGTTAAGAGTAAATGTGAATAAGAGCAAGGTTATTAGGTACAGTAGGGGTGAGGGTCAAGTCAATTGGGAGGTGAGTTTGAATGGAGAAAAACTGGAGGAAGTGAAGTGTTTTAGATATCTGGGAGTGGATCTGTCAGCAGATGGGGAAACCCTGGAAGCGGGAAATGGATCATAGGGTGGGGGAGGGGCGAAAATTTTGGGAGCCTTGAAAAATGTGTGGAAGTCGAGAACTTATCTCGGGAAAACAAAAATGGGTATGTTTGAGGGAATAGTGGTTCCAACAATGTTGTATGGTTGCGAGGCGTGGGCTATGGATAGAGATGTGCGCAGGAGGAGGATGTGCTGGAAATGAGATGTTTGAGGACAATGTGTGGTGTGAGGTGGTTTGATCGAGTAAGTAACGTAAGGGTAAGAGAGATGTGTGGAAATAAAAAGAGCGTGGTTGAGAGAGCAGAAGGGGTGTGTTTTGAAATGGGTTTTGGGGACATGGAGAGAATGAGTGAGGAAAGATTGACCCCAAAAGGATATATGTGTCGGAGGTGGAGGGAACGAGGAGAAGAGGGAGACCAAATTGGAGGTGGAAAGATGGAGTGAAAAAGATTTTGTGTGATTCGGGGCCTGAACATGCAGGAGGGTGAAAGGGGGGGCAAGGAATAGAGTGAATTGGAGCGATGTGGTATACATGGGGTTGACGTGCTGTCAGTGGATTGAATCAAGGCTTGTGAAGCGTTGGGTAAACCATGGAAAGCTTGTATAGTATGTATATTTGCGTGTGTGGACGTGTGTATGTACATGTGTAGGGGGGGGGGGGGTTGGGCCATTTCTTTCGTCTGTTTCCTTGCGCTACCTCGCAAACGCGGGAGACAGCGACAAAGTATAAAAAAAAAAAAAAAAAAAAAATAATAAATATATAGATATATATATATATTTTATATATATATATATATATATAATTATAAATTTTGTATATAAATTGATATTGCTATGAGTCCACGGGGAAAATGAAACAGGATAAGTTGCCAAGTGCACTTTCGTGTCATAATCACATCATCATCAGGGGAGACACAAGAGAGAAATATAACAGTCACTTGATATACATGGAAGTGACGTAGCTAGGACGCCATTTGGTAAACATGTGATTGTCCGAAACCACATGTTTACCAAATGGCGTCCTAGCTTCGTCTCTTCGTTGTATATCAAGTGACTGTTATATTTCTCTTGTGTCTCCCCTGATGATGATGTGATTATTACACGAAAGTGCACTGGGAACTTTTCGTGTTTCATTTTCCCCCGTGGACTCATAGAAATATCTTGATCACGCGCAAAATTGTGATCCTTTCAACATAAATTGATATATATATATATTTTTATATATATATATATATATATATATTTATATATATATAATATATATATATTATATATATATATATATTTATTATATATATCTATAATATTGATTATTAAAAAAAATTGACTAAAATAATATACATAATAGGTCCCAGAACGTGCCTTGGGGCGGGGGGGGAGTAGACACACACACCATTACGCAACATTCCCCGTTTTCATTGTTCGCCCCCCCCCCCCTGTACCTGCTCCCGTTTTCCCCTAGCACCATCTCACCCCCGGCCACATCACTGGCGTATACCCACACCATACACTCCCCTCGTCTTGCGTACACTCCTTACGCTCGTACGCCAATCTACGCCCAAGAGGGTCCCTCTACCCCTACATCAAGCACTTCCCCCACCACAACCTCCTCCCCCTACATCAAGCACTTCCCCCACCAACAACTCCTCCCCCTACATCAAGCACTTCCCCATCACAACCTCCTCCCCTCCCCTACATCAAGCACTTCCCCCACCACAACTCCTCCCCCTACATCGCACTTCCCCCACACAACCTCCTCCCCTCCCCCTACATCAAGCACTTCCCCCACCACAACTCCTCCCCTCCCCTACATCAAGCACTTCCCCCACACAACCTCCTCCCCTCCCCCTACATCAAGCACTTCCCCCACACAACCTCCTC
>NC_092268.1:5876965-5966965 GCF_036320965.1 Panulirus ornatus
CCGTAAAGGGATTCGTCCCCTTGAAAGGAAGGTACTGCACACATCAATGTAATCATCTCGTGGTAATTACATGTAACTGTAATTACGTTATTGTAATCAAATGTAAATGTAATCACATGTAATTGTAATTACATGTAACTAATTACATGGGACTGTAATTACATGCAATTGTAATCACATGTAATTGTAATTACATGTAACTAATTACATGTAATTGTAATTACATGCATTGTAACTCAATGTAATATCTACACTTACATGTAATTGTAATCACACAACTGACAACTTAATTACCATTGGCGATCTACACTGTCACATACCACACCACACACATACAAACGTACACACACACACACACACACACACACACATACACACACGTACACACACACACACACATACACACACAAGTACACACACACACACACACACACACACACACATACACACACACCACACACATACACACACACACACACATACACACACACCGTACACACCACACGTACACACACACACACACACACACACACACACACACACACCACACACACACACACACACACACACACCACACCGTACACACACACACACATACACACACACACACACACACACACATACACACACACACACACACACACACGTACACACACACACATACAACACACACACACACCACACACACACACACACGTACACACACACACACACACACGTACACACACACACACACACACACACACACACGTACACACACACACACACACACACTACACACACACACACACACACACACACACACACGTACACACACACACACACACACGTACACACATGGGCGCGTTCAAAAGAAATACAATAAAATCCAAAACCCATTTTTATCCAGGGATTTTAACATCTGTCTTAAGAGCCAAGGTTACCCTAACCCCTCCCCCCCCAGGCGAACGCGTCCCATTTTCCTCACCACCTCATCCCTCCCCCCCCACACATAATAATGGCTTGTTAGGCCGACAGTGTAACAGTTCAGTAATTACCGCATCGCCCTTGGTGACAGTCCACTGCAACATATTATAAATAGATGCTGCTTCCACTCGAGGGTGTCTAATTAAAGTTAATATTAACACATCTGACACTACAACGACCCTTGAACACCACGGTATACGACCCTTGAACACCACGGTATACGACCCTTGAGCACGGCGGTATACGACCCTTGAACACCACGGTATACGACCCTTGAACACCACGGTATACGACCCTTGAACACGACGGTATACGACCTGAGCGACGGTATAGACCTTGAACACGACGGTATACGACCCTTGAACACGACGGTATACGACCCTTGAACACGACGGTATACGACCTTGAACACGACGGTATACGACCCTTGAACACGACGGTATACGACCCTTGAACACCGACGGTATACGACCCTTGAACACGACGGTATACGACCTTGAACACGACGGTATACGACCCTTGAACACGACGGTATACGACCCTTGAACACGACGGTATACGACCCTTGGCACGACGGTATACGACCCTTGACACGACGGTATACGACCTTGAACACGACGGTATACGACCCTTGAACACGACGGTATACGACCCTTGAACACGACGGTATACGACCCTTGAACACGACGGTATACGACCCTTGAACACGACGGTATACGACCCTTGAACACACGACGGTATACGACCCTTGAACACGACGGTATACGACCCTTGAACACGACGGTATACGACCCTTGAACACGACGGTATACGACCCTTGAACAAGACGGTATACGACCCTTGAACACGACGGTGTACGACCCTTGAACACACGACGGTATACGACCCTTGAACACGACGGTATACGACCCTTGAACACGACGGTATACGACCCTTGAACACGATGGTATACGACCCTTGAACAAGACGGTATACGACCCTTGAACACGACAGTATACGACCCTTGAGAACACGACCCTATGATTCTCCGATAGCTCTTTCAACCTGTCGTGTTCACTCAAGTCGTGCTTTGAGGAGGGGGAGGAGGAGGAGGGGTCGTCCTCCTCCTCCCCTCCCCCCTCACCCCCGGTCGTGCACAGGGGGGTTGGGGGGGGTAGGGTAGGGGAGGAGGATGGGGGTAGGGGTAGAGATGGGGGTGGGGGTCGTACCTCAAGTGCTTTCATCGAGCCGTCAAAAAAAAAAAGGGGGAAACTATAATCAAACCAGCCAGGGGGGGTGGGGGGGCCATGTCCCTATGTGCAACACACAAACATGGTGTGGGTGTGTCTGCAGGGGGGAAGAGCGTGGGAGGAGGGGCGGCGGGGGGAAGAGCCAGGCCAGCCGCCATCTTGGAACCCCCCCCCCTAACCTCCCCCCCCACTGAAGCATGGCTGCTCATTTGTTTGTGGCCGGGGCGGGCGGGCGGGCGGGCGGGCGGGCGGGCGGGTGTGGGAGAGAGAGAGAGAGAGAGAGAGTGAGCAAGTTTTAGTCAAGGCATGGCGGCAGTACGGAGTGCATTATTCACGAAGGAGAAGAAAGTCACAATTTTATAGCCTCTACGGGAAAATGGGGCATAAGCGTCAATTTTAAAATTGGCATAATGAATAGTCACAATTTTAAACGCCTTATCTTGGAATAAATGATAAAGTCACAATTTTAAACGCCTTATCTGGAATAAATGATATAAGTCACAATTTTAAACGCCTTATCGTGCAATAAAGGATAAAGTCACAATTTTAAACGCCTTATCGTGGAAAAATGATATAAAGTCACAATTTTAAACGCCTTATCGTGCAATATGGGATAAAGTCAATTTTAAACGCCTTATCCTGGAAAAATGGGATAAAGTCAATTTTAAACGCCTTATCCTGGAAAAATGAGACAGCCACAATTTCAAACGCTATATGGGATAAAGCCAATTTTTTTTAAACGCCATATCGTGGGAAAATGGGATGAATAAAGCCACAATTTTAAGCGCCTTATCGTGGAAAACTGGGATAGCCACAATTCCAAACGCAATATGGGATAAATAATGCCACAATTTTAAACGCCATATCGTGGGAAAATGAGATGAAAAAGCCACAATTTTAAACGCCATACCGTGGAAAAATGGGACAGCCACAATTTCATACGCTATATGGGATGAATAAAGCCACAATTTCAAACGCCATATCGTGGGAAAATGGATGAATAAAGCCACAATTTTAAACGCCTATCGTGGGAAAAATGGAATAAGCCACAATTTAAACGCCATATCGTAGAAAATGGGATTAATATAGCCACAATTTTAAACGCCATATCGCTGGAAAATGGAATAAAGCCACAATTTTAAACGCCATATCGTGGGAAAATTGTATAAATAAAGCCACAATTTCAAACGCCTATATAGTGGGAAAATGGAATCAATAAAGCCACAATTTTAAACGCCATATCGTAGAAAATATATATAATATTATATAATATTAAATATATATAATATAATAAATTAAATATATCTATAAATATGAATATAGTCAATTTTAAACGCCATACGTGGAAAAATTGGATGAATAAAGCCACAATTTTAAACGCCATATCGTGGGAAAATGGGATAAAGCCACAATTTAAACGCCATATGGGAAAATGGGATAAATAAAGCCACAATTTCAAACGCCATATCGTGGGAAATGGGATAAAGCCATAATTTTAAACGCCATATCGTGGGAAAATGGGATACATAAAGCCACAATTTTAAACGCCATATTAGGAAAAAGGGATAAAGCCACAATTTCAAACGCCATATGGGAAAATGGAATAAAGCCACAAATTTTTAAACGCCATATCGTGGAAAAAATGGGGTAGATTAATTGGCAACAATATTAGTCTTTTTTCTTACAAATACAGAGCGGCAGCGTTTAAACAAACAAAATGAGGCTTTTTTTTTGTGTGTGTGTGTGTGTTGCTATACCTTTAAAAAGATCAGCTTGTTTTGCAATATTAATGGATGGGGTAGATATTTTCCTTGCAATATCGTGGTAGATATTTTCCTTGCAATTATGAAAATAATATTCAACATATATTTCCATGGATGTAAATTAGCAGTTCTTAAAATTGGTAAGATATTTTTGGATGCATTGGTGTCAAAAGGGGTAAATTTCTCTTTAATATTAACAAAAAAATATTCGTGTTTTTTCATGGATAAATAATTAATTTTTTTACCTCTCAACACCTGGGTTAAATTAATACATACATCTACCATGCAAATCAAATATATACAAATTTATATAAACATACATCTACCTTGCACATCAAATATATACAAATTTATATAAACATACATCTACCTTGCAAATCAAATTTATACAAATTTATATAAACATACATCTACCTTGCAAATCAAATATATACAAATTTATATAAACATACACCTACCTTGCAAATCAAATATATAAAAATTTATATAAACACCTCCAAAACCCCTAACTAAAAGAAAGCAATTATACAAATTCCACAAACTGACCTAACTTGACCTAAACTAACCTTAGAAAATATCAAACCTAACTTGCATTACCTACCTAACCACCTTATGTAATCAAACCCAAACTAGCCACCTACTAACTACCTAACTTCACCTCATAACTAATTAGTTTCAATTAGTAAACCTAACTGCTCTAACCTAACTACTCTACCTTAATTAAACCTAACTACCTACTCTACCTACTCTCAACTCTTCACAACCTAACTAGCTCTCTATCTAGTAACTGAAGCTAATTAACCTACTACCTTCACTACCTATACCTAATTATTCATACCTAATTATATTCTGAATTAACTAACCTAATATCCATTATCTGATAAAACCTACTAAACCTTAACCTAACACTATCCAGTTACTCTGATCTAACTAAACCTAACTACCTTCACTAACCTATCCAGTTATTCTGATCTAACTAAACCTAACTTGAAACTCTAACTACCTTCACTAACCTCTCCAGTTCTTCTGATCTAACTAAACCTAACTAGAAACTCTAACCTAACTACCGTCACTAACCTAACTAGCCACTCTAAGCAAACTAAACCGAACTACCTACTCCAACCAAACTAATATTAAGCAACTCCTGTATACTAACTACCCACTCCAATTAAACAAACCACCATAGCTAAACCTAACTCCTCTATGCTAACTACCCACCCTACACTTAACCACTCCCATTAACCAAACCACCACAGCTAAACCTTAACCACCTAACATCCCACCAACAAACAAGTGGAAAAAAAAATATAGATGTCCCAATATAACACAATATCCCAGGGCTGGTGGGGCCCATTTTCTCGTGCAAAACAAAACATAAACAAACCTACTTCCCCGGGCGGCCACCAGGGGGACGACCAGACCAGACCAGGCAGGAGGGACATCACAAACGAGTCACCCACTCACCCGCCCGCGTCTACCCTTACCCTCCCTCCTCCAAGACCCACCCCCCTACAAAACGTCCCTCCCTCCTACAAAACCCTGCATTAACCACCACACTAAACCATTGTTAAGGTCATGTCATGAGGAGAGAGAGAGAGAGAGAGAATATATATATATATAAGTCAGAAACGAGTCACCCCCCCCCACGTCTAGCCTTACCCTCCCCCCCCTCCCTCTCCCCCTCCAAGACCCCCCCCCCTAAAACCCCCATCCTACAATTAACCACCACACTACATCATTGTTAAGGTCATGTCATGGGGAGAGAGAATATATATATATATATATATATATATATATATATATATATATATATATATTATATATATATATGTCTCAGGAGAGATATATACATTGAACTACAGACAGAGGAGAGGGAGGCATGAGGATGATGGAGGGGGGGTGATGTGTGGGGGGGAGGGGGGGTACCGTACGGCTAGCCAGAGAGCCTATCTCCGATTTTACCAGCCCACTGGCTCAAGCTGTGCCATTATGGCGTTACACACAACACACACACACACACACACACACACACTATCTATATATATATATATATATATATATATATATATATATATATATATATATATATTATATATATATATTTATCTATTTTTCTTTCATACTATTCGCCATTTCCCGCGTTAGCGAGGTAGCGCCAAGAACGGACGACTGGACCTCTTGAGGGAATATCCTCACTTGGCCCCCTTCTCTGTTCTTTCTTTGGGAAAATTCCAAAAAAAAAAAAAAAAACCGAGAGGGGAGATTTCCAGCCCCCCTCAGCTCCCTCCCCTTTTAGTCGCCTTCTACGACACGCAGGGAATACGTGGCAAGTATTCTGCCTCCCTATATATATATATATATATATATATATATATATATTATATATATATATATATATATATATATAATATTCGCTGGTTTATGGGTATAGAATGAGCGTCAGGAACAGATAAAAGACTAGTTTCCTCATTTGCCTTCGTCCATATTCTCCCGCTGTGGAAAAAATGGACCAAAACCACAGCTCTCCCCCCCCCCCACAGCCCCTCTTACCCACAGCCAATACCCTAAGACCCTCCTGCGGTTTTACCCCCCACCCCCCACCTCCCTTTACCAACAGCCCGTTTTCTCCTATGCTCTGATTCAGTTCATTTTCAGCAAGTTGTGCCCGCTCCCAACCCCACTTTCCCCTCCTCTCCCGTGCAAACCATGTTCCAATTCGCTCTATCCCGCACACGCCTCGCACCCTCCTGCATGTTCAAGCCCCAGTCACAACCAAAGCATCTTTCAGCCCATGCTTCCACCTCCAATTCAGCTTGCTCACTCTGTTGTACACCCTCATTCCCCCATTCCCGCCGTACACACACACACCTTCTGATAGGCATATCCTCTCCAAATGTCCAAACCGTTCCAGCACACCCTCTTCAGCTCTTTCAACCAGACTTTTCTCACTACCACACACTCACCACTTTCCAGAACATACTCCCTCTTCTGTCCTTTCCATTTCCTCCGGCTCCATGACTGGCACCCGTAACCCCACCATGGGGGGACCCCTATACCATCCGACGTTACCAATCTTCGCCCTCCCAGACACTGTCTTTCCTCAGTGCACCCAGGACCTTCGCCCCCTCACCCACCTTATGGCTCACTTTAATTCCTATGGTTCCATCCGTTGCCAGCTCCACTCTCATGTATCAAAAACACTCCCACCAACTTTACACACACCCATTAATTCTAAGCTTTCTTTCTCTCTCCCATATATATATATATATATATATATATATATATATATATATAATATATATATATATATATATATATATATATATATATATATTCCTATGAGTCCACGGGGAAAATGAAACAAGAAAAGTTCCAAAGTGCACTTTCGTGTAATAATCACATCATCAGGGGAGACACAAGAGAGAAATA
Organism: Panulirus ornatus; assembly: GCF_036320965.1. NCBI lineage: Eukaryota > Metazoa > Arthropoda > Malacostraca > Decapoda > Palinuridae > Panulirus > Panulirus ornatus. The sequence continues at coordinate 5,884,353 of NC_092268.1, forward strand.
TAATAGTCAGTTTTTTTTTTTTAATTTTCCAAAAGAAGGAACAGAGGGGGCCAGGTGAGGATATTCCAAAAAAGGCCCAGTCCTCTGTTCCTAACACTACCTCGCTAACGCGGGAAATGGCGAATAGTTTAAAAGAAAGAAAAGAATATATATATATATAATATATATATATATTATATATATATTATATTATATTTATCATTTATCTATTACATTTTCATTTATTATACTTTGTCGCTGTCTCTCGCGTTAGCGAGGTAGCGCAAGGAAACAAGACGAAAGAATGGCCCAACCCACCCACACACATGTATATACATACACGTCCACACACGCACATATACATACCTATACACCTCAACGTATACATATATATACACAAACAGACATATACATATATACACATGTAGGTAATTCATACTGTCTGCCTTTATTCATTCCCGTCGCCACCCCAGCTCATATGTACACATAAATAAATTCAAAAATCTCATTTCATTAGCCTGCTTACGTCTGATAAAAAAAAAGTCCACATATATAAACATATAAATCATCATTCAGATAAATACGTATAAATAAAAGCTGAATAAATGCATCATTTTTTTCCCCGTTCCCATAAAAATCCGGACTCAAGAGGGGGGTGGTCAATGGACTCGCCCAGTGACGTCACAATGTAAACAATTTCTCTCGCGGGGCTAAGGGCGAGATGATGATCATACCCTTCCTCTGGCATCATTCACCTTTCACAATAGAACACGCGAGTGGGTTGTCCACGTTTGAATCTCATGAGAGAGAGAGAGAGAGAGAGAGAGAGAGAGAGAGAGAGAGAGAGAGAGAGAGAGAGAGAGAGAGAGAGAGAGAGTAGTAGAGTAAATCTGAGGCCCCTTATCTACCTAGCTGTGGGGGTAGCAAGGATGGTTGAGCAGAGGAACTAACACCACGACAGCTTGGTTGTGGGGGCACATCTGGAGCGGGTAGAGACAAGCCCTTGAAACCATCGTAAGGTAAGGTGCCAGACCCCCCAGCTGTGTGGGTAGAAGACCTCCCAAACCATCATAAGGTAAGGTAAGGTGCCAGACCCTCCAGCTGTGGGGGTATAGAAGACCTCCCAAACCATCGAAAGGTAAGGTATGGTGCCAGACCCTCCAGCTGTGGGGATAGAAGACCTCCCAAACCATCGTAAGGTAAGGTAAGGTGCCAGACCCCCAGCTGTGTGGGTAGAAGACCTCCCAAACCATCATAAGTATACGTAAGGTGCCAGACCCTCCAGCTGTGGGGGTAGAAGACCTCCCAAACCATCGTAAGGTAAGGTAAGGTGCCAGACCCCCAGCTGTGGGGGTAGAAGACCTCCCAAACCATCGTAAGGTAAGGTATAGGTGCCAGACCCTCCAGCTGTGGGGGTAGAAGACCTCCCAAACCATCTAAGTAAGTAATGGTGCCAGACCCTCCAGCTGTAGGGGTAGAAGACCTCCCAAACCATCGTAAGGTAAGGTAAGGTGCCAGACCCTCCAGCTGTGGGGGTAGAAGACCTCCCAAACCATCGTAAGGTAAGGTAAGGTGCCAGACCCTCCAGCTGTGGGGGTAGAAGACCTCCCAAACCATCGTAAGGTAAGGAGGTGCCAGACCCTCCAGCTGTGGGGTAGAAGACCTCCCAAACCATCGTAAGGTAAGGTAAGGTGCCAGACCCTCCAGCTGTGGGGGTAGAAGACCTCCCAAACCATCGTAAGGTAAGTACGTAAGGTGCCAGACCCTCCAGCTGTGGGGGTAGAAGACCTCCCAAACCATCGTAAGGTAAGGTAAGGTGCCAGACCCTCCAGCTGTGGGGGTAGAAGACCTCCCAAACCATCGTAAGGTTAGTAAGGTAAGGTGCCAGACCCTCCAGCTGTGGGGGTAGAAGACCTCCCAACATCATACGTAAGGTAAGGTAAGGTGCCAGACCCCCAGCTGTGGGGGTAGAAGACCTCCCAAACCATCGTAAGGTAAGGTAAGGTGCCAGACCCTCCAGCTGTGGGGGTAGAAGACCTCCCAAACCATCGTAAGGTATAGTAATAGGTGCCAGACCCCCAAGCTGTGGGGGTAGAAGACCTCCCAAACCATCGTAAGGTAAGGTGCCAGACCCTCCAGCTGTGGGGGTGGAAGACCTCCCAACCCATCGTAAGGTAAGGTAAGGTGCCAGACCCCCCAATCTGTGGGGGTAGAAGACCTCCCAAACCATCGTAAGGTAAGGTAAGGTGCCAGACCCTCCAGCTGTGGGGGTAGAAGACCTCCCAAACCATCGTAAGGTAAGGTAAGGTGCCAGACCCTCCAGCTGTGGGGGTAGAAGACCTCCCAACCATCGTAAGGTAAGGTAAGGTGCCAGACCCTCCAGCTGTGGGGGTAGAAGACCTCCCAACCATCGTAAGGTAAGGGTAAGGTGCCAGACCCTCCAGCTGTGGGGGTAGAAGACCTCCCAAACCATCGTAAGGTAAGGTAAGGTGCCAGACCTCCAGCTGTGGGGTAGAAGACCTCCCAAACCATCGTAAGGTATACGTAAGGTAGGTAAGGTGACACCTCCAGCTGTGGGGGTAGAAGACCTCCCAAACCATCGTAAGGTAAGGTATGGTGCCAGACCCTCCAGCTGTGGGGGTAGAAGACCTCCCAAACCATCGTAAGGTAAGGTAAGGTGCCAGACCCCCAGCTGTGGGGGTAGAAAGACCTCCCTAACCATCGTAAGGTATAGGTATAATGGTAGCTCAGACCCTCCAGCTGTGGGGGTAGAAGACCTCCCAAACCATCGTAAGGTAAGGTAAGGTGCCAGACCCCCAGCTGTGTGGGTAGAAGACCTCCCAAACCATCATAAGTATATGTAAGGTGCCAGACCCTCCAGCTGTGGGGGTAGAAGACCTCCCAAACCATCGTAAGGTAAGGTAAGGTGCCACACCCTCCAGCTGTGGGGGTAGAAGACCTCCCAAACCATCGTAAGGTAAGGTAAGGTGCCAGACCCTCCAGCTGTGGGGGTAGAAGACCTCCCTAACCATCGTAAGGTAAGGTAATGGTGCCAGACCCTCCAGCTGTGGGGGTAGAAGACCTCCCAAACCATCGTAAGGTATACGTAAGGTAAGGTAAGGTGACAAACCCTCCAGCTGTGGGGGTAGAAGACCTCCTAAAACATCGTAAGGTATACGTAAGGTAAGGTAAGGTGCCAGACCCTCCAGCTGTGGGGGTAGAAGACCCCACAGCTGGAGGGTCTTCATAAGGTAAGAGAAGGCCCCAGACCCAGCTGTGGGGGGTGGGGGGCGAGGTAAAAGAACTCCCTCCCCCACAAAACATGGTCAAAACCTACGGTTCATATATACAATGGAAGCTGAGGTGTTCAGTTACGTGTGGGGGTGCGTGGTGTGGGGGTGTGGTGGGGGTGTGTGGTGGTGGGGAGGGGAATAATGTGGAGGCGAGAATTCTGTGCTGAGCGAGCGATGGCTGGTCCGGGTTACGTAACAATGTGGTTCGATGGGTAAGGTTAAATCTCTCTCTCTCTTCTCTCTCTCTCTCTCTCTCTATCTATCTCTCAGCGTTGGCCTCTCACACTCCCAAGTCTTAAAAGACGCGTCCGTCAGTCCGTCGTGCTGCGAAATCAAGTGTGTTCATATCCATTTTCATCGACTTTACTGTCACATCCAGTATGCAAATGAGGGGGTGTATGGGAAGGGGGGGTGGTGTGTGTGGGGGGGGGGGATATATTCCGTTTAACCCACGATCTTTTTTTATTTAAATCCACCACGACGACCACAGGGGGAAAACCCTTGAATGAAAACGACAATCAGTCAATGGTACGACCCTTGAACACGACGGTATACGACCCTTGAACACGACGGTATACGACCCTTGAACACGACGGTATACGACCCTTGAACACGACGGTTACGACCCTTGAACACGACGGTATACGACCTTGAACACGACGTATATACGACACTGACCTGAACCGACGGTATACGACCTTGAAGACTACGACCTGGAACACGACGGTATAGACCTGACACCTTAGACCTGACGACGACGGTATACGACCCTTGAACACGACGGTATACGACCGACTTGAACACGACGGTATACGACCCTTGAACACGACGGTATACGACCCTTGAACACGACGGTATACGACCCTTGAACACGACGGTATACGACCCTTGAACACGACGGTATACGACCTTAACACGACGGTATACGACCTTGAACACGACGGTATACGACCCTTGAACACGACGGTACGACCTTGAAACGAGGTATAGACCTTGAACACGACGGTATACGACCTGACACGACGGTATACGACCCTTGAACACGACGTTATACGACCCTTGAACACGACGGTATACGACCCTTGAACACGACGGTATACGACCCTTGAACACGACGTATACGACCTTGAACACGACGGTATACGACCCTTGAACACGACGGTATACGACCCTTGAACACGACGGTATACGACCTTGAACACGACGTATACGACCTTGAACACGACGGTATACGACCCTTGAACACGACGGTGTACGACCCTTGAGACACGACGATAACGCGTACCCTTGAACACGACGGTATACGACCCTTGAACACGACGGTGTACGACCCTTGAACACGACGGTATACGACCCTTGAACACACGACGGTATACGACCCTTGAACACGACGGTATAACGAACCCTTGAACACGACGGTATACGACCCTTGAACACAGACGGTATACGACCCTTGAACACGACGGTATACGACCGAACACGACGGTATACGACCTTGAACACGACGGTATACGACCCTTGAACACAGACGGTATAAAAATCGACCTTGAACACGACGGTGTACGACCCTTGAACACGACGGTATACGACCCTTGAACACGACGGTGTACGACCCTTGAACACGACGGTATACGACCCTTGAACACGACGGTATACGACCCTTGAACACGACGGTATACGACCCTTAAGCACGACGGTATACGACCCTTGAGCACACGACGGTATACGACACTTGAACACGACGGTATACGACACGAACACGACGGTATACGACCCTTGAACACGACGGTATATGACCCTTGAGTACGACGGTATACGACCCTTGAACACAACGGTATACGACCCTTGAACACGACGGTGTACGACCCTTGAACACGACGGTATACGACCCTTGAACACGACGGTATACGACCCTTGAACACGACGGTATACGACCCTTGAGCACGACGGTATACGACCCTTGAGTACGACGATATACGACCCTTGAACACGACAGTGTACGACCCTTGAACACGACGGTATACGACGGCCTTGAACACCGTCGTGCTCAAGTGATTAAGCAGCACCTACAACCCTTCACTAACAACAATTCCTTATCCCCCCCCCCTTAACTCAAAACTTGTAGACGGTAACCTCTGGGAGGGGGGAGGGGGGGGTTAAAGGTGTGGGGGTGTGTGTGTGTGGGGGGTGGATCTCCGCTGCTGCTGGTGTCCCCCCCCCTCCCTCCCATGCAACATATGCCAGAGGAGGGAACATGTCCAGAATACTGACATGTACATGTGGCTCCCACTATGGTAAGCTGACCTCCCTCCCTCACTCCCTCCTGACTCATCGCTACGAACACACACACACACACACACACACACACACACACACACACACATACACACACACACATATACACATACATACACATCAAGTTGTTCACATCCTTCGTGAAAGCAAAACGAGAATATCTTATGTCTGGTTAACAAATAATAATAATAACATTAATAAAATAATAATAATAATAATAATAATAATAATAATAATAATAATAAAAAAATAATAAAAATAATAACAATAATAATAATAATAATAATAATAATAATAATAACAATAATAATAATAATAATATTAATAATAATAATATTAATAACAATAATAATAATAATAATAATAATTAATAATAATAATAATGTTTTTTTTCATACATATTCGCCATTTCCCGCGTGAGCGAGGTAGCATTAAGAACAGAGGACAGAGCCTTAGAGGAAATATCCTCACTTGGCCACCTTCTGTGTTCCTTCTTTTTGGAAAAGTAAACACACAGGAGGGGAGGATTTCCGGCCGCCGCTCCCTCCCCTTTTAGTCGCCTTCTACGACACGCAGGGAATACGTGGGAAGTATTCAGCCTCCCCTATCCGCTATCATTAATAATGATAATATAATAATAATAATAATAATAATAATAATAATAATAATAAAGAAGAAGAAGAAGAAGAAGAAGAAGAAGAAAAAAAAAATAATAATAATAATAATAATAATACGATCTTACAGAGAAGGTACAGAGGAAAAGGCGTCTCTACAGATGGGGTTATAATAAAGAGAGAGGCTGAGGTAAACATTACAGACCTTAAATATGTCCACAGAGAGAGAGAGAGAGAGAGAGAGAGAGAGAGAGAGAGAGAGAGAAGAGAGAGAGAGAGAGTGTAAGGGGTGATCTGAACACTTCTTTTTTTTCTTTTTATTCTTTTTTTTTTTAAGTTATTGAACCCGAGTGATGACACGAGGAGAGTGAACAGTTCTCCCAACGATACGTTAAGAACAGAACAACCAGAGAACATAACATAAAATGAAGCTAGAAATTTTTGTTAAAAAGAATCTCTCTAAATAAAATATTTTTGTATATAAAGGACAACTGTTGTAGTGGTAGTGGATGAATGATGTATATATACTGTGGTACGAGAGAGTGAACCTGGAGAATATATATATATATATATATATATATATATATATATATATTATATAGATAGATAGATAGATAGATAGATAGATAGACAGATAGACAGACAGATAGATAGACAGACAGGCGTTTATGTATGTATATACATGAGTATGTGGGTGGGTTGGGCCATTCTTCCGTCTGTTTCCTTGCGCTACCTCGCTAACGCGGGAGACGGCGATTGAATATATATATATATATATATATATATATATATATATATATATATATATATATATATATATATAAACTTTTTTTCTCTATAACGTGAGAGATGGGGAAGTGTAAGGACGTGGGACCCCCAAGGCCATTTTCAATGCGAGTAAAAAAAATAAACCAACAGAAAATGACGCGTCTTGTTGACCATGGGCGTGCACTGCTGTGTGGCCTTTAGGAATCGAACCTGCGCCATGCGTCCTTCACAATGAAACCACGAGCGAGGGGGCGTGGGGGGGGGGGGTTAGAACCCCGGCATCTACCACAATCTACCTTTGCAACTCTTTTCCGTCCCTCCCGCCGCGCGCGCACCATTCCCAAAATGACCCGCATCCCATGTTCTTTCCACTTCCCGTCTAACTACCACCAAGCCAGGGAGACGCTCGTATTGGCTCGTCTCCAGCTATGGTGGTCTGCCGTTCAACAACCTTGTTTACGATAACGTGTCTGATCCCTTGAACACGACGGTATACGACCCTTGAACACGACGGTATACGACTTGACCGACGGTATAACCCTTGAACACGACGGTATCGACCTGACACGACGGTATACGACCCTTGAACACGACGGTATACGACCCTTGAACACGACGGTTTTACGACCCTTGACACGACGGTATACGACCCTGACACGAGGTATACGACCCTTGAACACGACGGTATACGACCCTTGAACACGACGGTATACGACCCTTGCATAACAACGACGGTATACGACCCTTGAACACGACGGTATACGACCCTTGAACACGACGGTATACGACCCTTGAACACGACGGTATACGACCCTTGAACACGACGGTATACGACCCTTGAACACGACGGTATACGACCCTTGAACACGACGGTATACGACCCTTGAACACGACGGTATAACGACCCTTGAACACGACGGTATACGACCCGGTTCGACCTGAAAACGACGGTATACGACCCTTGAACACGACGGTATACGACCCAGTTTGAGGTATACGACCCTGAACACGAGGTATAACGTTCCTTGACAGTAGGTTAGTTGGTATAGGTTAGGTTAGGTTGGTGAGTTACGTCAATGTAAGTTAGGCTGGTGTTAGATTAGGTTAGGTTAGGTTAGGTAGAGTTACGTCAATGTAAGTTAGGCTGGTGTTAGATTAGGTTAGGTTAGGTTAGGTAGAGTTACGTCAATGTAAGTTAGGCTGGTGTTAAATTAGGTTAGGTTAGGTTAGGTAGCGTTACGTCAATGTAAGTTAGGCTGGTACTAGGTTAGGTTAGGTTGAGTTACTACGTTAAGTTAGGTTACACGAGGGAAGATGTTAGTCGTGGGAGTTACTACAGGGTAGCACACAGCTGCAATATTCTCGGCTCATCTGATGACATACACAAACCAGCATCAACGTAAACCGAATTTATAAACTCGCATTTTACATTAATGTTTAAACTACTTAACGTAATTGTCTTTCATAGGGGTTCAATCACATTCCAAGTTTATATATATATATATATATATATATATATATATATATATATATATAATATATATATTTCTATGAGTCCACGTGGAAATGAAACATGGTAAGTTCCCAAGTGCAATTTCGTGTAATAATCACACATTAATATATATATATATATCTATCATATATATATATATAATATATATATATATATATATAATAATATAGATAGATAGATAGATAGATATAATATCCCTGGGGATAGGGGAGAAAGGATACTTGCCACGTATTCCCTGCGTGTCGTAGAAGGCGACTAAAAGGGGAGGGAGCGGGAGGCTGGAAACCCCTCTTTTTTTTTTTTTTTCAACCTTCCAAGAGAAGGAACAGAGAAGGGGGCCAGGTGAGGATATTCCCTCAGAGGCCCAGTCCTCTGTTCTTAACGCTACCTTGCTAATGCGGGAAATGGCGAATAGTTTGAATGAATGAAATATATATATATATATATATATATATATATATATATATATATATATATATATATATATATATATATAGTCTTCAATGTTAAACAGTCACGACCATTTACAGCACCAGTTTAAACTGGCAGATGCAACAATTTAACTTGGAAGCGTCTGGCCACTTAAGCAAGACAGTATATAGTATGATTGCCACATTCCAGCCCCGTCGTAATTAGCGGTAGTATCCCACGCTCATGGGGTCGTACCTTCCTCTTTAACGATCACACACGAATTTAACGGGAAACCATTCCACCACTTGCTCAGCTTGCAACAAGCTCGGTTCGAATCCCACTTTTTCTTCTTTTTTTGAGAGCTTTTAATGAGCTACTTTGGGAAATGGGTTCACATTATTATTTTGACGCCCCGAGCTACAGAGGAAATTCCAATTCGAATTCCCTTACTTTTGAAGTGGACGAGCGACCAAACTACCTCCAAACTAGTTTGAACTACTGTTTCAAGTTGTTTGGGGAAGGGGAGGGGACGGGGGGGAGGGGTGTCTTAACTCACCTTAACTCATCGGTGTCCCAGAATTGATGACCATGGATATATATATATAATATATATATATATATATATAATATATATATATATATATATATATATATTCCTATGAGTCCACGGAGAAAATGAAACACGATAAGTTCCCAAGTGCACTTTCGTGTAATAATCATATATATATATATATATATATATATATATATATATATATATATAATATATATATATATACATGAGTCGGGTGCTACATATTTATCTGCCTATAATGTCAACAAAAACCATAAATAATCATTATAATAATCATTACTGAAGCAATTCTGTGACAGCCTATCCTTTACATGGCGACTAAATAATTTAACTCATTGCTCTGTACTTAAAACCAAAGAAAATTATCTTTAATTATCACATTATTTAATCTTTGTATTTAATGCAACCATTTCTGAAGAGTGTGTGGTTGTCTGGTACTGAGAAATATGGACAATATTCAACATCTTACCAGTCCAAAATGGACAATATTCAACATCTTACCAGTCCAAAATAAATCAAGATATATAACAAATAATATATTTATCAACTGTGGCGATAAATCCCCCCCTCCCAGCCCATAATTTCCTTATATTAGCTTTACGGTAAATAATGGAAGGGAGTAAATGAAGGCAGGTTGTCAGTTTAGCTCCGCGACCAACGGTAGACATATGGATGCCTAGCTACGTCTTGCTAGGATAACACACAACCTATTGCACTTCAATTTATAAACATATAACCATTATATATATATATATATATATATATATAATATATATATATATATTTATATATATATATATTATATATTTGTTTATATTACATTATCATATTTACATATTATATTTATATTATTATATACTTATATTCATATTTATCATATCTATCATATTTATATTTATATTTATTACATTATTTATATTATATTATTATTTTATACTTATATTCATATTTATTATATTTATCATTTATATTTATTGATATTTATATATTTATATTCATTTATTTATCTATCTATCTATCTATTATATATATATATATATATATATATATATATATATATATATATATATTCGCCATTTCCCGCGTGAGCGAGGCAGCGTTAAGAACAGAGGACTGAGCCATTGAGGGAATATCCTCACTTGGCCACCACCTTTTAGTCGCCTTCTACGACACGCAGGGAATACGTAGCAAGTATTCTGCCTCCCCTATATATATATATATATATATATATATATATATATATATATATATACATAAGGCTTAGGTATATGGCCAAAATCTCTGCAAAATCACGTCATTTAACCGTAATCAACGGGCTATTTCTAACCCTAATCATCCAAGACCCTCGGGTGACTAATGACCTTTTCAACAACAAACAAGCGGTGACCTTAATTACCTTGATGGGGTGGTCATTCCCTGATAATAACCACTCGGACACCACACCAAACAAGAGGACTTGCTGGGGAGCCATCTTTCCCTCCCTCTCCCGCCAAGACCAGACCGGAAGGACAAATTTCTCAATAAAAAACTAATTCTCTTTTCAAATTGACATCGATTACCTTCGGTTAATTATGATACAAGAATTACATTTAATGAGGATAAAGTACAAAGCTTAATGTGGCAACAGAAATACTATCAAAAAAATTTATGGGCAACAGAAATACTATCCAAAAAATTTATATATTTTTAGGTAGTTTTTTTTTAAGATATTCAAATAGGGGTATATAGGTTCCAATATTATTTCCTTAAAATAAATAAATTGTGTATATTACATTAATTATCAAATTATGAATGAAAATTAACAAATAAAAATATTCTCTATGAAATAAAGCCATAGGTGTCCATACTATATATATATATATATATTATATATATATATATATATATATATATATATATATATATATATATATATATAGTTACTCTTCTCCATAACCACTACAGCAGAAATTACATTTAAGAAGCAAATTCCTTTCGACGATTTAATAATGAAAGGAAAAAAAATTGGTCAATGAAAAAAGGAAGATAAATCATTTATATTTTCTGCTTTTTAGAAGTCTCTCATGGTCATGTACATGGTAGCTTAATACTTATATCATGCGCCTTTTTTTATGGCTTCCCTTCCTTTAAAAAGTACTTTAACCTCTCATATCTGGTCATCTGCTATACCTAAAAACCTTAACAACTTTCCCTTCCCTTAAAAAGTACTTTAATCTCTCATATCTGGTCATCTGCTATACCTAAAATAAGTACTAATCAGAAATGGCTATAAATGTATATACACTCTGAAACACTCGTTTGAAATTGTCTCCCATTTATATATTCTACATCAACCTGGCACTCCAGATTTATATAGATGTATTTCTAGTTATTCTATTATACTTTTTCTAACTACCTGGTTCTTTAAATAATTTCAAAGTCTTCCAAAAATTTCTTTTACAAGCACACGACTTTGGCAATGTTAATAATACACCAAAATATATGATAAAACCATTTTTCTATGATAATTACTTCCACACACACCATACATTTCCTAAAGTATGATAATTATCTTCCATACACACCATACATTTTCTAAAGTACTGATAATTATCTTCCATACACACCATACATTTCTAAAGTATGATAATTATCTTCCATACACACCATACATTTTCTAAAGTACGATAATTATCTTCCATACACACCATACATTTTCTAAAGTATGATAATTATCTTCCATACACACCATACATTTTCTAAAGTATGATAATTATCTTCCATACACACCATACATTTTCTAAAGTACGATAATTATCTTCCATACACACCATACATTTTCTAAAGTATGATAATTATCTTCCATACACACCATACATTTTCTAAAGTACGATAATTATCTTCCATACACACCATACATTTTCTAAAGTATGATAATTATCTTCCATACACACCATACATTTTCTAAAGTATGATAATTATCTTCCATACACACCATACATTTTCTAAAGTATGATAATTATCTTCCATACACACCATACATTTTCTAAAGTATGATAATTAGCTTCCATACACACCATACATTTTCTAAAGTATGATAATTATCTTCCATACACACCATACATTTTCTAAAGTATGATAATTAGCTTCCATACACACCATACATTTCCTAAAGTATGATAATTACCTTCCATACACACACCATACATTTCCTAAAGTATGATAATTAGCTTCCATACACCATACATTATAAAGTATGATAATTAGCTTCCATACACACCATACATTTTCTAAAGTATGATAATTAGCTTCCATACACACCATACATTATATAAAGTATGATATTTAGCTTCCATACACACCATACATTTTCTAAAGTATGATAATTAGCTTCCATACACACCATCCATTTTCTAAAGTATGATAATTAGCTTCCATACACACCATCCATTTTCTAAAGTATGATAATTAGCTTCCATACACACCATCCATTTTCTAAAGTATGATAATTAGCTTCCATACACACCATCCATCTTCTAAAGTATGATAATTAGCTTCATACCACCATCCATTTTCTAAAGTATGATAATTAGCTTCCATACACACCATCATTTCCTAAAGTATGATAATTACCTTCATACACACCTCTTTCTAAGTATGATAATGCTCAACTACACCCCAAGTCGTTTACCGTATGTTAGTTCCAACATCTTATAAGTAGTGTCAAGGTTCATAACCTCTTTTCAAGGTTGTATTACGCTCCGTATCAAAGTCGTTTACTACGTGTATTGCTTCCAAAGGGTCGTATCCTCTGTTCTAAAAGGTTGATACCTGTGTTCCAAGGTCTACCGTCGTGTTCAAGGTGTATACGTCGTGTTCATAGGTCGTATACCGTCGTGTCTCAAGGTCGTAATTGCTTCCAATCTAACCGTCGTGTTCAAGGTCGTATACGTCGTGTTCAAGGGTGTATACCGCTAAGGTCGTTACCCTAAGGGTCGTATACCGTCGTGTTCAAGGGTCGTATACCGTCTGTTCAAGGGTCGTATACCGTCGTGTTCAAGGGTCGTATACCGTCGTGTTCAAGGGTCGTATACCGTCGTGTCAAGGGTCGTATACCGTCGTGTTCAAGGGTCGTATACCGTCGTGTTCAAGGTCGTATACCGTCGTGTTCAAGGGTCGTATACCGTCGTGTTCAAGGGTCGTATACCGTCGTGTTCAAGGGTCGTATACCGTCGTGTTCAAGGGTCGTATACCGCCGTGCACAAGGGTCGTATACCGTCGTGTTCAAGGGTCGTATAACCGTCGTGTTCAAGGGTCGTATACCGTCGTGTTCAAGGGTCGTATACCGTCGTGTTTAAGGGTCGTATACCGTCGTGTTCAAGGGTCGTATATCGTCGTGTTCAAGGGTCGTATACCGTCGTGTTCAAGGGTCGTATATCGTCGTGTTCAAGGGTCGTATACCGTCGTGTTCAAGGGTCGTATACCGTCGTGTTCAAGGATCGTATACCGTCGTGTTCAAGGGTCGTATACCGTCGTGTTCAAGGGTCGTACACCGTCGTGCACAAGGGTCGTATACCGTCGTGTTCAAGGGTCGTATACCGTCGTGTTCAAGGGTCGTATACCGTCGTGTTTAAGGGTCGTATACCGTCGTGTTCAAGGGTCGTATATCGTCGTGTTCAAGGGTCGTACCGTCGTGCTTAAGACCTTAAATCATACTTTAAAAAGAGTCACTCATTCGCCAAGCAACCTAACCTAACCTAGCTAAGCTTAGCCTTGCCTAATCTGTCTAACCTAGCCCAACCTAGCTGCACTGTCTATCCTAGCTTAGTTTAGCACAGTCTAGCCTAGCCTAGCTGCACTGTCTATCCTAGCTTAACTTAGCACAGTCTAGCCTAGCCTAGGATCTACCCTACCTTAGCACCGTCAGGCCTAGCATAGTCTCCCTCACCATCGCCTAGCCTAACCTAACACAGTCCCAGGCCTTTGTAACACGGCCCCTACAGAGATAATCATGTAACGGTTATCTTAAACAAACAGTGTCTTTTATGTGCTACTGTGTCACCGACCTCAAACACGTAACCATAATTACCTCTCCTAACTACCATGTTAATCCGTCTGGCCTCGCTCGTTACCTCCAACTACTTCCTGAATAAAGTGTTGTAAGTAATCTCACTTCATTATAACTTATGTGTATGGATGCAGCCACTTATGCATCCTTTATTCCACCATCCTGTACATTTAACTAATGCATTCTTTAATTCCACCATCTTGTGCATTTATCTAATACATTCTTTATTCCACCATCATGTGCATTCATCTAATGCATTCTTTATTCCACCATCTTGTACATTTATCTAATGCATTCCAAATTCCACCATCTTGTGCATTTATCTAACACATTCTTTATTCCACCATCATGCGCATTCATCTAATGCATTCTTTATACCACCATCTTGTGCATTTATCTAATACATTCTTTATTCCACCATCTTGTGCATTCATCTAATGCATTCTTTATTCCACCATCTTGTACGTTTATCTAATGCATTCTTTATTCCATCATCTTGTGCATCTATCTAATGCATTCTTTTTTCCACAATCTTGTGCATTTATCTAATGCATTCTTTATTCCACCATCATGTGCATTCATCTAATTCATTCTTTATTCCACCATCTTGTGCATTCATCTAATACATTTCTTATTCCACCATCCTGTACATTATCTAATGCATTTCTTATTCCACCATCCTGTACATTATCTAATGCATTTCTTATTCCACCATCCTGTACATTATCTAATGCATTTCTTATTTCACCATCCTGTACATTATCTAATGCATTTCTTATTCCACCATCCTGTACATTATCTAATGCATTCTTTATTCACCATCCTGTACATTATCTAATGCATTTTTTATTCCACCACCCTGTACATTTACGTTACTAGTAAAAAAAATGTAATATTTATTCAAAAGTATAAACAGACTTAAACAATACATAATATAAAGGTTCAGACAAATAATAATAAAATGTCTATACATTTAACCAGGCGCATTTAACGATAAAATTGTCAAAACTTAGAAAAAATGTCATTTTAAACCTATCACTTCATTTTTCTCCGGTTCTTTGTATTTCCCCCAAACCCAGATATGACGAAAACCAAGAATGGTTCTTCAGACTCAAACCACATCAACCACATGCCCCCACACCAACCACACCCCCACCAACCACACACCACACCCCCCACCAAAAACATACCAACCACACAGGAGACCCCCACCAACCACACACCACACCCCCACCAACCACAAACCACACCACCAACAACACCACCCCACCAAAACACCACACACCACACCCACATCAACCACACAAGAGACCCCCCCACCAACCACACACCACACCCTGCCAACCCTACACCACACCCCCAACAACACACCACACCCTCCACAAACCACACCCTCACAAACCACACCCCCACCAACCCTACACCAGCACCCCCAACAACACACCACACCCACACCAACCACACACCACCCCCACAAACCACACACCACATCCCCACCAACTACACACCACACCCTGAACAACCCTACACCAGACCCCCCCACAAACAACACCCCACACCCCAACCAACCATACACCACGCCCCACAAACCACACACCAACCACACAACACCCCCACCAACCACACACTACACATGCACCAACCACACACAACACCCCTACCAACCACACACCACCACCACCTACCAGCACCAACCACACACAAAACCCCTACCAACCACACACCACACCCCCACCAACCACACCCTACACCACACCCCCACAAACCACACACCACACCTGCACCAACCATACACCACACCCCACGAACCACACACCAACCACACACCACATCCGCATCAACCCTACACCACACCCCCACCAACCACACACCACACCCACACATCCAACCCAACCCTATACCACACCCCCACCAACCACACAATTTTGTTGGGGAAGAGAAATGATGTGAATTACATGTCATTTAGTAATTTAACCCCACGGAATCTCCCAGAGATACTCCACATATATCTAAACTCTTTATGTTAAATTCAAAATAAACAAAATTATCAAAATAAACAAAATTTAACATGAGAAGGTAGAAGCCAAAATCATTCATACAAACTCTACACGACCCAAATATTTACACCCAAAAAGTTTCTTTAAAATTCTGGTTCTGAAATGTGCAAAAATGTCTACCAGTAATTAATAAATTCTTATATAAATAATCTATAAAAAAAATCTTAACACAGAATCTAAAGCTATTTTGGCAGACCCCAGAAAAAAATTTTAAAATTGATTATAAAACTAAAATCTATCTCTTTATGATATAAAGTATATAATAAGTATAAGACGAGAAAAAAAATCAAATTAAGGGACCCTTAAATCAAAATGCTTAAAAATTTGCTATGAAGGCAAAAGTTAAAAATTACTTCCACAAATACAAAGAACAAGACGATCATTTTAATACAATATACAAATATAATTTCTATTACTCCTTTACGTACTTATATTTGACATGAAAATGTAAATATTATGTAAATTGAACTAAATCATGTCAATACAGACATGGGCTACACATTATTCATGTTACACTTCTAACTAAAACCTACATAAAATCATGCAATTAAATAAACACTTTCATGAAAATTAACAAATAAAAAAATCATAATTAAAACAGTAAATGTCAAACACTATTTCATAACAATAAATAAAAAATCATACAACTGAAATTAGAAATATCAAACACTATCTCATAAAAATCAAAATAAAAATTATACAATTAAAACTAGTAAATATCATACACTATCTCATAAAAATAAAAATAAAAATTATACAATTAAAACTCATGAATATCAAACACTAGTAAATATCAAACACTATCCCTTAAAATCAACTAATAACAATGTCTTAATTGGTGTCTTAATTGGGGAGGCAATGGATTTACAATTTTCTAACTAATAAAAATGTCTTAATTGGTGTCTTAATTGGAATGGTGATGGATTTACAATTCTCTAACCAATAAAAATGTCTTAATTGGGGAGGCGATGGATTTCAAATTTTCTAACC
Source organism: Panulirus ornatus (assembly GCF_036320965.1). NCBI lineage: Eukaryota > Metazoa > Arthropoda > Malacostraca > Decapoda > Palinuridae > Panulirus > Panulirus ornatus. The sequence continues at coordinate 5,901,894 of NC_092268.1, forward strand.
AACAGAAATGTCTTAATTGGTGTCTTAATTGGGGAGGCGATGGATTTCCAATTCTCTAACCAATAAAAATGTCTTAATTGGGGAGGCGATGGATTTCAAATTTTCTAACCAACAGAAATGTCTTAATTGGTGTCTTAATTGGGGAGGCGATGGATTTCCAATTTTCTAACCAATAAAAATGTCTTAACTGGTGTCTTAATTGGGGAGGCAATGGATTTACAATTTTCTAACCAATAAAAATGTCTTAAGTGGTGTCTTAATTGGGGAGGCGATGGATTTACAATTTTCTAACTAATAAAAATGTCTTAATTGGTGTCTTAATTAGAAAGGAGATGGATTTACAATTTTCTAACCAATAAAAATGTCTTAATTGGTGTCTTAATTGGGGAGGCAATGGATTTACAATTTTCACATCATTTACAGCCATGTAAAAAAGTAGTTTACAAAAACAAGAGCCACATAATTGAATTAATTACTTTTCTAAATAAAAATGCCAAAAATATATATAATTTTGCACAATACAATACCATTAGCTCTTTCTAAATACTATTGGTAAAATTTTGATAATAATTTATCTACTTCTACCAATAATTACTATTTATTACTGGGAGATGATTCTTCAAAAACACCACGAAAGTGATTATTCATATATTCACACAGCTGTAAGCTAAAAATAATTCAAAAATAATCTTGAGTGCTACAAATTTCATCCTTTCCAAATTACTTTAACTTTTAACAATCCATTTCAGGTCATGTCAAATACTGTAATTACCTTTTCCTCCCATGCACTACACCCTGGTCTTCTACCATGGGTCCACTTCTCGACCAATTACATTTTTGGATGATTATATTATTTCAATTATTTTCTTATAAAGTGTTTAAGTCATGTATTGACCATGATCCACACACATGTTCTAAACATCAACTTTCGAATGTAACTATGATCTTCACTCGCTTCAAAATCAGTCTACCATTCGTGATTACTTTGGAGTCTTGTACCGTCATTTGGGAACAAATTCTAACATCTTTTCTAAATTTTCAAATCGATATAGAATGACCAAAAATTCCACTACGACCTATTTTCCTATCTATCTTCCTAAATCTAAATATCTATTATCACTCCAATCTAATAAGTCTCCGTCAAAATCTTAAAATATAACTAATGTAATTCAAATGAATACATTTTTTTTCCAGTATGTCACTCTTCGCTATTATAGGCCGTAATTCAAAGACCAAAATGTTACATAATTACACAATGGCCCTCGAGAACCATTGGTGCTACATGTAATTAAAGTAATTCAAGTAACATTAATGACTGAATGTAATTCTCCTAGGTTAATGACTTAGAGGCCTAAGTTACATTACTAATTAGGGTATGACAAATCAAGGGTCTCAGCTATGTCATTAATTAGTTGGTATGTAATTATATATATTAATATATAATATATATATATATATATATATATATATATATATATATATATATATATATATGTCAATTCCATTAATGTTGTAGTTACATGAAGACATTTAACAGTCTATTGTGTCTTAATAACTAAAACTCCCGCTCTCATATACTGATTACATTATAATTACATTAAATCTAGTACGATTACATTATAATTACATTGAATTTAGAACGATTACATTATAATTACATTTAGTACGATTACATTATAATTACATTAAATTTAGTACGATTACATTATAATTACATTAAATCTAGTACATTTATATATGATAAAATTCCCCGACAACCGATTTGATTTCGTATATGATAGTTAATAAGGCGATATGACACATATGTCTAGTTATAAACAAGTCGTTTTCTTAAATAACTGGTGATTCCAGAATCTATAAATAATTAAAAAGATTACCTTTAAATTATGTTTCAAAGTTTATTAATAAATGAGCGCCACGATTTTTGAATCCAAATTTAAGACATAAATAAACATATCCAAACCATTTCATCTCAGTCGACTGTCACCCATTGAACGACACTTAGAATCCTTCAAAATCACTTTGAAATAACCCTAAAAATCCCCCTAAAATCCCTAAAACGATTGATATCTGTCAACCGTGATGATGAAGGGTAATCATAAATGGATAAATAACACACTCGATTGTTCGCTTGTCCATATGGCCAGAGGATCAACACGGACTCAATCTATTCCAATCTATCGCGGTGGATTCCCTTTGGGGTCTGGGATATGGGATGGCATGGGATTAATGGGACATATATATATATATATATATACATCATCCCAATCCCCCCGGATTAAATCCCCAGCCGAGGGCATAATAACCCCGTAGAATTCTATGACCTTGAAAATACAAGAAAGAAATGGGGGTAAAATGGGGGCCTAAAATTCTACCCCTTCCCCCTTAAAATCCCAGAGACATCCCCTTACACCCTAAAACCATCCCTAAAACCCCATATGTATCCTAGACACACCCCCACTCCCCCATCTAACCACCTCCCCTACACACAAACACCCTTCCCCCTTAAATCCCAGACAACACTCCCACCCCCACAATCTAACCACCCCCCCTTAAATCCCCAGACACACTTCCCTAAACCATCCCTAAAATCCCAATCCCCATCCACCCCCCATATATACATATCCCAGACACCCACGCACCCCTCCACTTCCCCCCCTACTCATCTAACCACCACCCCTTCCCCCTCCCGTCCCAATCCCAATCCCCATGCCCCATACATATACATATCCCAGACCCACACATATCCCCAACACCCCCAAATATACACATATACATATCCCAGACACCCACACCACCACTCCCCCACCCCAATCCTCATCTAACCATCACCCCTTCCCCATCCCCATCTTCCCCATTCATCCCCCATTCCTTACCTGGCCGAGTTCTCGACGATGTCTCGTATCTTGGTCATCTTGGAGGCGTCGTGTGGCAGCAGTTTCCACTGGGCAGCCTCGCCATTATTATTATTAATATTCCCACCACCACCGCCGCCGCTGCCCGTCGTGCCGTTCGAGTGGCACTCGAGCCCGGGCGAGGAGCAGCTCTGGTGGCCCGAGGTCGAGTCTGAGAGGGTAGTGGCAGTTCCTGCACCACCACCATTACCACTACCTCCAACACTCCCACCTCCACCATTGGTCTGGGCGACGCACGTCCCCACCAGCGAGACCCCTTCCCCCCGCATGGCCACTTTACCACCTCCACCTAACACAGCGCCTCCACCTGCCACATCCATAACATAGTGGGCGCGCCAGGGGGAACGGAGGAAACGGAGGCGGTCCTTTCTGCGCGGCTTGTCGTGTGGTGAGGAGGAGGAGGAGGGCGGCGCGAGACACACACACACAGGGAGGAGGCTCCACCCTCCAAAATTTAAAGTTAAAAAAGGAGGTGGAGGAAGAAGAGGAGGTGGAGGAGGAGATGGAGGAGGTGGAGGAGGAGGAGGGGAGGAGGGAGGAGACACAGAGGAGGGAGGAGGCGCCCGTCCGTCCACCAACACACCACCAACACAAGACACACCAACACGCGCGCGCGCGCGCGCTCTCTCTCACACACTCTCTCTCTCTCTCCGGTAGATAGGTTTTCCCCCAACACACACCACCAGGGTCGTGCGTGCGTGTGCCTCACTACGCCACCATCTTGGCCCACACAATCAGCTGAAGGTTCACACAATCAGCTGGCCTGCCTGGCCCCCCCTGCCCCCCCAGGGTGCGCAGAAACACCGGCGCACGACCTCCCTCACCCAGACAAAGACATTTAAAAATGGTCACCACTGAACTAAACCCAGGCCCTCCCTCTCATTCCTCTCTCTCTCTCCTAATTGATTTGTATAGTCTTCCTCATCTATGTCTTCTATACACTCTAGCCTCAATGTATATAGATATATAGACATGGAGGTATAGTCTCCCAGCAAAATAAACACACGTTCAATACACTATTTTTTTTTATATATATATCCCTTACACATTTGTATTATATCTATAATCTATTTATAATTGACTATTTACTTTCTATATATTCAAATGAATCATCTTTATCCATGTCGTTTGGTAAAATCAATAATATAGAAAATATTTATCCAGCACCCGATGAGCTAAGTACTTTATTTCAAGAGACTTTACGCTTCATAAAGAATAATTATTTATTCCTAATAATCTAAATTAAATAAATATACATAAGAAAATCAATATAATTCCACAAATGACATTGAATTATATACAGAAAATATCTTAAATTAACCCAAAGGGGTTTTATCAACCCCCAATGAAAACACAATTATAACCAACTCATGGCTGTAATTAATCCACAAATCAGTTATTAGTTATCGACATGACGGGGATGAGGGGGAAAATAAAGAAGTTAATTGCCATGATGGAGTTAGTAAAGTGTTTAGCCCAGCGAGGTCTGGGGTCCAGGCCAGGGAGGGAGGTCGTGTTGCCCAGATGCGAACCAATGTTTACACATGGCGTCGCTGACGCGCACAACTTGAATATCTTCCTCTCTTTATTATCCTTCATAATTCATTTATTCAGGACCTGGGGATGAAATTATTAACGTAGATAAAGGGTCATCCTCGTGGTCTAATTGCTTATGGTGGTTTGGTGGTTTGTCATAAGGTCTGCCCCCCCCACCCCCCCAAAAAATAAATTGACCGACTTGGGAATAACTGATAAATTAATTAATATTTTTAAGGAATATTTTTTTAATGTGATAATTATACTTTGTGATATGACAATGTCGTTATTGAAATAGCGGGGCAAAGAAGGTGTTAAATCACCACCATAATTTCAAAGTAATGACGTCACACTAAAGCAATTTAGGGGAAATTCGTCAAAAAATTACATCTAATATTAGATATTAGAATTAGAAGTGTCTATCGTCCCTTCAAAAGTAACGTACGACTGAGAGTATCGTGTTATTTTACCGTCAACGGAAGGGACAGTAGACGACCACTAGACCATATATTAACTTTGACTATTAACGAAGAATAATTCATTTAACCTCATTAAACCTACGTCATGCATTATTCATTAGGAAAACTGGTTTTGTGTATAGTTACAAAGCTTAAATCAGGGCCTCGGCAGTTAAAGCTTTTATGGAAACGAGAGTACAGCTTGTATATACTATATAATTATTTCTTTATTAAACACTAAATCATTTAGTTTTCTTCCCTTGCTGCTCACGTCATCTTCAGTTAAATGGCCGAAATATCGTACAGGTTTTACACTGAAATACGTTAAGCTGAAGCTTAAGTAGTTTACGTGGAGCTAAGCTACCTCCCAGACGAAGCTTAGGCAGCTTGAGTGGAACAGCTATCTCCCAGACGAAGCTTAGGTAGCTTGATTGGAGGCTAAGCTTCCTCCCAGACGAAGCTTCGTCAGCTTGAGTGAAAGAGCTAAGCTTCCTCCCAGACGAAGCTTCGGCAGCTTGAGTGGAAGCTAAGCTTCCTCCCAGACGAAGCTTCGTCAGCTTGAGCGGAACAGCTTTCTCCCAGACGAAGCTTAGGCAGCTTGAGTGGAACAGCTATCTCCCAGACGAAGCTTAGGCAGCTTGAGTGGAACAGCTATCTCCCAGACGAAGCTTAGGCAGCTTGAGTGGAACAGCTATCTCCCAGACGAAGCTTAGGCAGCTTGAGTGGAACAGCTATCTCCCAGACGAAGCTTAGGCAGCTTGAGTGGAACAGCTATCTCCCAGACGAAGCTTAGGCAGCTTGAGTGGAACAGCTATCTCCCAGACGAAGCTTAGGCAGCTTGAGTGGAACAGCTATCTCCCAGACGAAGCTTAGGCAGCTTGAGTGGAACAGCTATCTCCCAGACGAAGCTTAGGCAGCTTGAGTGGAACAGCTATCTCCCAGACGAAGCTTAGGTAGCTTGAGTGGAACAGCTATCTCCCAGACGAAGCTTAGGTAGCTTGATGGAGGCTAAGCTTCCTCCCAGACGAAGCTTAGGCAGCTTGAGTGGAACAGCTATCTCCCAGACGAAGCTTAGGTAGCTTGATTGGAGGCTAAGCTTCCTCCCAGACGAAGCTTCGTCAGCTTGAGTGAAAGAGCTAAGCTTCCTCCCAGACGAAGCTTCGGCAGCTTGAGTGGAAGCTAAGCTTCCTCCCAGACGAAGCTTCGTCAGCTTGAGCGGAACAGCTTTCTCCCAGACGAAGCTTAGGTAGCTTGATTGGAAGCTAAGCTTCCTCCCAGACGAAGCTTCGGCAGCTTGAGTGGAGAAGTTAAGCTTCCTTCCAGACGAAACCTAGGCAGCTTGAGTGAAAGAGCTAAGCTTCCTCCCAGACAAAGCTTCGGCAGCTTAGGTGGGAGCTAAGCTTCCTCCCAGACAGCAGCACACAGGATTATGTTGTGAGTATTTAACGACCAGAGGTTAAATTTTTGGATTGCCATAGACTGTTTCTGAAGCTAATGCTAATTAAAGTTAAGTCCATTTTATTCTGTAGTGGCAATGAATGGATTGGTGTCCCTGCATCATGACATGTCTACAAATGTGGACCAGATTTTGACAATACTTATACTATTTCTCTTTTCCAGCAGTTCTTGGTGTCTGGCACAGCAGAGAATATAGTAATACAGAATAACGAGCAGCGCTTGTAAGAGGTGAAATAATGGCGTCAAAGAACAGACATAGTGGAAGCAAAGACAACCTTACAGCACATGGTAGCTCTGACCCTACTACAATTGCAATGGTTAGTCATAAAAAAATATTTAACGTTGGTTTCGCAGACAATTCAGAACAGCAGTAATAGAGTCAACATTGGATGTATATGTTCACCATATGGAGACTTCTAACATCACCACAGAGGGCCACAAAAACTTTCATTTTGTCTTTCAATATCTCTTGACACCAGGGGTTGGCCATGGCAAAAGTCTCAATTACTGAGGAACTCCAGTGCCGCTTCTTAACCTTTTGTGCCTCACCCGTAACAGGCCACTGGCAGAGGGCAACTCTAGCGTTTGCTGAGGCTCCTTCCTAATGTTCCTACTGACTACTTCTACTTAACGTGTCTATTTAATGTCCTCGACTACTGTTCCAAATTACTACTTCTACCGAACATTCATGCCTGATGTTCCCATATACTACTATCTATCACTCCTACCAAGACAGATAATACCCAAAGGTTTATTATTCCTGTGCTTGTTAAAATGTCACTACAAGATATTAATCATAATATATACGAGACATTCTAGAGGGTGTAATCCCTGTGTTTCAAAGATAGGCCATTGCTTGTATGATATCTACACACAGTTGGTGGAATGAACAGTTTGAATCCACCGAAGAAGGATGCTGCGTACAACAGAACATAACTGTGAGAAACCAAGAACTCTTCGACCAAATACTGGCAAATTCAAGAAACTAGGACAAATGTAATCCCCAAAATTAGCTAGACAGCTTCATCCTAGCATGAAAAAATATTTATCCCAACTCTAGTGTATGACTATGAAACCCAAGGTTATATATTATAGGTCACAATAAGGGAAAAAATTAAGGGGAAAAAATGAGATAACTTTCATACTGTAGTTGGAAAACTGGGGTAAATGAGATGAAGTTCGTTTGTGTGAAGAATTTTTTAGAAAGGCACATAAATGAAAGTCTTTAAGGACAATTATCATCACTGAGAACATACGGCAGATGATAGGCTGCTTAAGATATATTATACTACATCCGAAGGTAAAAGGAAGAAAGACAAGATAGGAGAGATGTAGTGTCACAGTTTAGGGCAAGGTGTATACCAGGCAAGGATATGAGATGAATGACTGAGGATTGGATGCAGTGAAATCCTTTCATGTATAAAAGTGAATATGGATGTGAAAAGCCTCACTCGAAGACATAGTGAGCTGTGATGAATGATTTCCAGTTCTTTATGATTATTCTTTCTCATTTCTCTATTTATGTAATTTTTCCCGCTCATATACATTCCTATATATTTTTTTCTTATACTTTGACTCAAGTATATTCAAGAAGTTCCTTTGTTTCTTGTTGATGTCTGGCACTTAAATGTGTGAAGACGGTCATTACCCCAGAATGGTTAGGGAAGATTATGCAGCCATCTTCTGCTTTGAAGGCATTTATAATTATGGATTACATGACATACCATTTGAGGCTACATTTTTTTGAAAAGCATGTTTTTGTTGTCCAGAAATGTGATGAAAATGAGGCTTCTGGTGAAATTAAAGAGGACGACATTCTTTATCAAATGGACCAAGAACTAGACCAGAGGCTAAGCTACCTCTGCGGACTGAGAACTCAACAAGCTCCTGCCAACATGGCAAGGGTAAGTCACCAATGAATATATTTACATTAACTTTAGTTTTAAAGCATACCATCTTAAATATCCCTTTTTTACAATGAGGAAGGCAACACCAGAGAACAATTGCATGGTAGAATATTTTTATGCTCAACAACTCATACAAGATGATCATCCAAGTCACATTTTGGCAACTGGGTAAACTCACCCTTTACCTAAACCTTTTTAAGTAATTTTCTTCATCTCTATAATTTTTATGCTCAACAACACATACAAGATGATCATCCAAGTCACATTTTGGCAACCAGGTAAACTCACCCTTTACCTAAACCTTTTTAAGTAATTTTCTTCATCTCTATAATTTTGAGCAATTTACCAAAAGCTGAATCATCTCCAGACCCCCCCCCCCCATTATATTTGAGTAATTTTCCTGCCTTTTATAGATTTGGATAATTTTTCTCAAGTAATGCCCATTCTTCCCATTGCCTCACAGTCTATTGTTACTGGGCTCTGCCTGTAAGACGTTATATCTCATGTGAAAAGTCACCTTTTGTGAGGCTGTATCACTGGGAGTACAGTCTCGTCAGAGAACTTACCCCTGCAAAGTAGTCCACATTTCCCTGCTACTGGAAGTAGCACAGCCTTGGGTTGCAGGAACTTTAAGAAAGAGGTTGTGGGTAATAACAGGACTCTTTCATAGAAATTGGTCCTTGAGGAATCATATATAAAAAAACAACCTAGACCAGCGTGTGTTTTGTGTTGAATGTTTTATAATTGCTTTTTCGCAGGCAAGTTTTATTCAAAGATAATATTTATGCCTATATTTCTCTTGTATCTGCATTTTCAGAATACTGACACTAGTGCAGTACTGAAGTCTTTCCCACAAGGATTTGATGGCCAGCAAGAAAATTTTGTGCATGAAACTTGTGAAAGGTTAAGCAATCTGAGTGTATGTAATACTTATAGTGAAGATCAAAGTTCGGCAAGAGGAAACTCCAAGAGAAATGTGATGGTAAAGAGGAATAACTCCATCAGAAACAACGAAGACCAGGAATGTACCCATTACCTTGACAGCGAGCTGCTGAAGAGCAGTTCCTCACACAGAAAACAAGACCAACTTAATGAAATACATGAGTCTGAAGAAAATTTCGAGGCTAAAGCAGAGTTATTGAAGGATGAGACAGAAGAAAATGAATTGGACGATGCAAAAACGGAGGGGATCTTTGATGAATTTCTGGATCATTCCACTCGCATTAGGATTGCCACACTGACTAAGAGAGCGGCTACTCTTAATGAAGCTCTCAAGCTTACACAAGAAGAGTGTAAACGACTGGTAAGTTGCCGGAGAGGTACTGCATATAGATAACTTTTGTCTTCATTTTCTAAGGCTTTTGTTAAGGACAAAAGTCCACATCAAAGCTGGCCCTTAAATGAAATATAAAGATGTTAATGAAAGGGGGAAAAAAAGAGACGACGAAAAGTATTTGAGAATTTTGGAGGAAATGAAAAACCTGTTTTTCACAAAATGCCAGATAATAGTTTCTGGGAAAGACATCAATGATAGAGGTGTGGGGATAGAAACATTTATCAAAATTATGGTGTATCAAATCCTCTGGGGATGCCCTTAAGGGGGTGGCCACGGCAAAAGAGTTTCCATAACTGATGAACTCCAGCAGCACCTCTTAGCCTTTAATGCCTCACCTTTAACAGACCACAGGCAGAGGGTAACTCTTTCTCAGCATTTCTAGAGGCTCCTACTGACTACTACTACTTCAAATGTCTACTGACATATCTAGCCTACTACTTCTACCTGGTGTTTTTACTTACTACATCTACTTAATGTTTCTCCTTAATGCTCCCGACTAATGGTCCTACGTAATACTTCTATCAGCTAATCCTACCATTTTCCCAAAAGGCAGGGCTAGCACATTGCACTCACTGCAGGAGATCTAGTTTCAAAGAATGAATTGTGTGAGTTAAGTGTTGTTATGTGTTATGTATGACAAGGAGAGACTGCATGTTTGTGGATAGAATGCCAGCAGTCCACGTGTGGGTGAGGCAGAAAGAAAAGACAGCTACCTGGGATAGAGGAGGGCAGCTTAATAACCTCTGAAGTGCTGGCTCACTACGTAGCCATCACTAACCCTCCCGATACCCATGCAGATAGTACCAGTAATGTATATTCCTGGTTGATGGCTGCCTATCCTCTACTAACAGCTATTATTGTAAATGGCCTCTGCTATCTAAAATCTTTTTCTTTTTTTGCATGTTGTAAGACTGATTACTTTAATACTCAAGTAGCACTAAATCATGTTATATCCATTTTTACTTACACAGTCTGGTGTTGTAAACTCATTCGAGAGGACGTATTTGATGAAATGATTAATGGCTTTGGCTTGAGAACTGTATCTGGTTGTGTGGTGTCCAAATGTTAGAGGACTGTCTGGACATTTTCAGATTCTAGTAAAGATATACAATACTATGATTAGCATAGGGTATTGTGCCAATAAAGGGTGCTCTATTTAAGCATTGAGAGAAGTCTTATCCATCCAGAATTGCTATTCCAGCATCTTGTGCTATTCTGCTACCTTTTGCATTTCCCCTTAATTTCTTGATTTCCTTCTCCAAATTTACTATGACAGTTCACATACAGTACTTTTTAAACATCCTTAAACATTCAATGCAAGCAACATGACTGCTGTATACAAAATTTTTGAGCAAACTCTTTGAGTTGTAGGGTCTTCATTGTTTAAAAGTAAGGGGATTCCCTGTTGTCTATAAGAATGAAAGTTTCTTATTAACAAAACGAATCATGATTTATGTGTTGTTGTGAGAGACTCACACCAAGAACATTTTGCAGTCACAATCAATGCGATCAGCATGCACAGCAGCTCAGGTAGCAGAGAGGGAAAGACGGAACATGAACAAGCAGGTGCAGACGTTACAGCAAGAGTTATCAAAACTTCAGAAAGTCAACAAACATTCCCAACAACGTGTCAAGGATCTAACTAGGGAATGCCAGTCACTTCGTAAGGTTAGAGTGGCTTCTGTGATTGTTTCATAAATCTTACTGGACATGAGGTGACCAGCAATAAATCACTTTCAATGTCCTCTCCCCCTCCTTTTTTTGATTGATTACACATTTATTTGTAATTTGCTGTATAGGTCAACATATTGTGTTTGCTTTAAAAGCATCTATAATAATTTTTTTCTGTTCACATCCAGTATACCCTATCCATCACTGGTGTGTATATGAAGATGAAGCTATCGTCCTTTTAATAGAGTTTTGTACTTTCAAGCAGGGCCATCTTTACAATCAAGATGTCTTCAACCATGGAACTTGTCAGGATAAATCCATGAAAGCTTTGCCTAGCTGAATAAAAACCCACTTGTCAGAGGTTGGGATTTTAGAATATTGCCTGATGTCCATTATGTGGACATGGAAGTCTTAGTGAGATAGAATTTCCTCTTGAAAAAGAAATATATTATTCATTATACTTTGTCGCTGTCTCCTGCGTTAGCAGGGTAGCACAAGGAAACAGATGAAAGAATGGCCCAACCCACCCATATACACATGTATATACATACACGTCCACACACAGCACATATATATATCTATACATCTCAATGTATACATATATATACACACACAGACATATACATACATACACATGTACATAATTCATACTGTCTGCCCTTATTCATTCCCGTCGCCACCCCACCACGCATGAAATGAAAACCCCCTCCCCCCACATGTGTGCGAGGTGGTGCTAGGAAAAGACAACAAAGGCCACATTTGTTCACACCCAGTATCTAGCTGTCATGTACAATGCACCAAAACCACAGCTCCCTTTCCACATCCAGGCCCCACAAAACTTTCCATGGTTTACCCCAGATGCTTCACATGCCCTGGTTCAATCCACTGACAGCACATCGACCCCGGTATACAACATCGTTCCAATTCACTCTATTCCTTGCATGCCTTTCACCCTCCTGCATGTTCAGGCCCCTATCACTCAAAATCTTTTTCACTCCATCTTCCCACCTCCAATTTGGTCTCCCACTTCTCCTCGTTCCCTCCACCTCTGACACATATATCCTACTTGTCAATCTTTCCTCACTCATTCTCTCCATGTGACCAAACCATTTCAAAATACCCTCTTCTGCTCTCTCAACCACACTCTATTTATTACCACACATCTCTCTTACCCTTGCATTACTTACTCTATCAAACCACCTCACACCGCATATTGTCCTCAAACATCTCATTTCCAGCACATCCACCCTCCTCCGCACAACTCTGTCTATAGCCCACACCTCGCGACCATATAATATTGTTGGAACCACCATTCCTTCAAATATACCCATTTTTGCTTTCCAAGATAACATTCTTGCCTTCCACACATTTCTCAATGCTCCCAGAACTTTTGCCCCTTCCCCCATCCTATGATTCACTTCCGCTTCCATGGTTCCATCCGCTGCCAGATCCACTCCCAGATATCTAAAACGCTTCACTTCCTCCAGTTTTTCTCCATTCAAACTTACCTCCCAATTGACTTTTCCCTCAACCCAACTGTACTTAATAACCTTGCTCTTATTCACATTTACTCTCAGCTTTCTTCTTTCACACACTTTACCAAACTCAATCACCAGCTTCTGCAGTTTCTCATCCGAATCAGCCACCAGTGGTGTATCATCAGCGAACAACAACTGACTCACTTCCCAAGCTCTCTCATCCCCAACAGACTGCATACTTGCCCCTCTTTCCAAGACTCTTGCATTCACCTCCCTAAGAACCCCATCCATAAACAAATTAAACAACCATGTAGACATCATGCACCCCTACCGCAAACCAACATTCACTGAGAACCAATCACTTTCCTCTCTTCCTACTCGTACACATGCCTTACATCCTCGATAAAAACTTTTCACTGCTTCTAACAACTTGCCTCCCACACCATATATTCTTAATACCTTCCACAGAGCATCTCTATCAACTATATCATATGCCTTCTCCAGGTCCATAAATGCTACATACAAATCCATTTGCTTTTCTAAGTATTTCTCACATACATTCTTCAAAGCAAACACCTGATCCACACATCCTCTACCACTTCTGAAACCACACTGCTCTTCCCCAATCTGATGCTCTGTACATGCCTTCACCCTCTCAATCAATACCCTCCCATATAATTTCCCAGGAATACTCAACAAACTTACCTCTGTAACTTAAGCACTCACTCTTATCCCCTTTGCCTTTGTACAATGGCACTATGCAAGCAGTATGTCAGTCCTCAGGCACCTCACCATGAGTCATACATACATTAAATAACCTTACCAACCAGTCAACAATACAGTCACCCCTCTTTTTTTAATAAATTCCACTGCAATACCATCCAAACTCGCTGCATTGTCGGCTTTCATTTTCCGCAAAGCTTTTACTACCTCTTCTCTGTTTACCAAATCATTCTCCCTAACCCTCTCACTTTGCACACCACCTAGACCAAAACACCCTATATCTGTCACTCTGTCATTAAACACATTCAACAAACCTTCAAAATACTCACTCAATCTCCTCACATCACCACTACTTTTTATCACCTCCCCATTAGCCCCCTTCACTGATGTTCCCATTGATTCCCTTGTCTTACGCACTATATTTACCTCCTTCCAAAACATCTTTTTATTCTCCCTAAAATTTAATGATACTCTCTCACCCCAACTCTCATTTGCCCTCTTTTTCGCCTCTTGCACCTTTCTCCTGACCTCCTGCCTCTTTCTTTTATACATCTCCCATTCATTTGCATTATTTCCCTGCAAAAATCGTCCAAATGCCTCTCTCTTCTCTTTCACTAATAATCTTACTTCTTCATCCAACCACTCACTACCCTTTCTAACCTGCCCACTTCCCACGCTTCTCATGCCACAAGCATCTTTTGCGCAAGCCATCACTGCTTCCCTAAATACATCCCATTCCTCCCCCACTCCCCTTACCTCCTTTGTTCTCACCTTTTCCCATTCTGTACTCAATCTCTCCTGGTAATTCCTCACACAAGTCTCCTTCCCAAGCTCACTTACTATCACCACTCTCTTCACCCCAACATTCTCTCTTCTTTTCCGAAAACCTCTACAAATCTTCATCTTCGCCTCCACAAGATAATGATCAGACATCCCTCCAGTTGCAACTCTCAGCACATTAACATCCAAATGTCTCTCTTTTGTGCACCTATCAATTAACACATAATCCAATAATGCTCTCTGACTGTCTCTCCTACTTACATACGTATACTTATGTATATCTCTCTTTTTAAACCAGGTATTCCCAATCACCAGTCCTTTTTCAGCACATAAATCTACAAGCTCTTCACCATTTCCATTTACAACACTGAACACCCCATGTACACCAATTATTCCCTCAACTGCCACATTACTCGCCTTTGCATTCAAATCACCCATCACTACAACCCGGTCTTGTGCATCAAAACTACTAACACACTCGTTCAGCTGCTCCCAAAACACTTGCCTCTCATGATCTTTCTTCTCATGCCCAGGTGCATATGCACCAATAATCACCCATCTCTCTCCATCCACTTTCAGTTTTACCCATATCAATCTAGAGTTTACTTTCTTACACTCTACCACATACTCCCACCACTCCTGTTTCAGTAGTGCTACCCCTTCCCTTGCTCTTGTCCTCTTACTAACCCCTGACTTTACTCCCAAGACATTCCCAAACCACTCTTCCCCTTTACCCTTGAGCTTCATTTCACTCAGAGCCAAAACATCCAGGTTCCTTTCCTCAAACATACTACCTATTTTCATTTTAAATTTGTATTTCTATAATTGAATGCTTTTACCCCCTTAGTGAGATAGCATCAAGAACAATTGAACAGCAGCAAAATTTGCACACATAGTTTAGTTAAATTATAGAACCTTCTTCGGTAAGAATGAAATTTTGTCAAAATGAGAATTTTCTTTTTTAGGAGCTATCAAGTACAAGACAAAGCGAGTGTGAACGCCGCAATGCTCAGTCATCTTGTGAGGCTCAGTTAACCCGCTCAAGGGCTGATAATGCTGCCCTCAGGGATCAGATGGCTAACCTCGTAATGAGACACAAGGTATGAATAACTTAACCAAGTGAATGTGTGCAGATAACTCGTCTCATAATACTGCCGTCAGAGACCAGATTGATGATCTTAGATTCAAAGTATGAACAACCTACCATTACAAAAATATACAGATGACTCATTTACAATTTCTTGACAACGATATTCATTACAGATGTTAGTACAGTTCTTACCTCCTGCCTGCAGTCAAAGCAGTGTGGCGCATGCAGAAACTACACAAAATATTTTCATTATTGACCTCTTCACCATCATGTCTCAAAGATCCAAGACAGACTGCTCAAAAGTTTACTAAAGAAATCTGTGAATGGGCTGGTTCTTACATATTTATAGCTGATGCCATTTACTCTGGGAAATAAAAATAAATGAAGGAATGAAGTAGGAAAAAATGAGAATGACAAATGTGAAAGCTAAATTACATATAAAAGAGCAGACTTTATGAGCTAAAGGTATGATCATCTGTTAGGATGAGATATCCAAGTATCCTCTGGTAAGTGGGCCCTTTTGCCATTTAGACACAACAGCCCGATTAGCAAGGCCTTGGGGAGGAAATAATGAGTAAGTTTAATATTTCTGATAGACAGAGCAGCATGTAAATTTTCCAACTATGTACATCAACCTCACATTCACTTTAAGCCAGACTATCCATCATTCTGATTTAGAAGACCACGACATTGAGAATTGATGATGTTTGGTTCAAAAAATGTGCCTCCCACACATTCCTCACATGTCGTAGAAGGCGACTAAAGGGGATGGGAGCGAGGGGCTGGAAACCCTCCCCTCCTTGTATTTTAACTTTCTAAAAGGGGAAACAGAAGAAGGAGTCACGCAGGGAGTGCTCATCCTCCTCGAAGGCTCAGATTGGGTGTCTAAATGTGTGTGGATGTAACCAAGATGAGAAAAAAGGAGAGATAGGTAGTATGCTTGAGGAAAGGAGCCTGCATGTTTTGGCTCTGAGTGAAACGAAGCTCAAGGGTAAAGGGGAAGAGTGGTTTGGGAATGTCTTGGGAGTAAAGTCAGGGGTTAGTGAGAGGACAAGAGCAAGGGAAGGAGTAGCATTACTCCTGAAACAGGAGTGGTGGGAGTATGTGATAGAGTGCAAGAAAGTAAACTCTAGATTAATATGGGTAAAACTGAAAGTGGATGGAGAGAGATGGATGATTATTGGTGCCTATGCACCTGGGCATGAGAAGAAAGATCATGAGAGGCAAGTGTTTTAGGAGCAGCTGAGTGAGTGTGTTAGTAGTTTTGATGCACGAGACCGGGTTATAGTGATGGGTGATTTGAATGCAAAGGTGAGTAATGTGGCAGTTGAGGGAATAACTAGTGTACATGGGGTGTTCATTATTGTAAATGGAAATGGTGAGGAGCTTGTAGATTTATGTGCTGAAAAAGGACTGGTGATTGGGAATACTTGGTTTAAAAAGAGAGATATTCATAAGTATACGTATGTAAGTAGGAGAGATGGCCAGAGAGCGTTATTGGATTACGTGTTAATTGATAGGTGCGCCAAAGAGAGATTTTTGGATGTTAATGTGCTGAGAGGTGCAACTGGAGGGATGTCTGATCCTTATCTTGTGGACGCGAAAGTGAAGATTTGTAGAGGTTTTCAGAAAAGACGAGAGTGGTGAGAGTAAGTGAGCTTGGGAAGGAGAATTGTGTGAGGAAGTACCAGGAGAGAATGAGTACAGAATGGAAAAAGGTGAGAACAAAGGAGGTAAGGGGAGTGGGGGAGGAATGGGATGTATTTAAGGAAGCAAAAGATGCTTGTGGCATGAGAAGCATGGGAGGTGGGCAGATCAGGAAGGGTAGTGAGTGGTGGGATGAAGTAAGATTGTTAGTGAGAGAAGAGAGAGGCATTTGGACGATTTTTGCAGGGAAATAATGCAAATGAATGGGAGATGTATAAAAGAAAGAGGCAGGAGGTCAAGAGAAAGGTACAAGAGGTGAAAAAGAGGGCAAATGAGAGTTGAGGTGAGAGAGTATCATTAAATTTTAGGGAGAATAAAAAGATGTTTTGGAAGGAGGTAAATAACGTGCATAAGACAAGGGAATCAATGGGAACATCAGTGAAGGGGGCTAATGGGGAGGTGATGAAAAGTAGTGGTGATGTGAGAAGGAGATGGAGTGAGTATTTTGAAGGTTTGTTGAATGTGTTTGATGACAGAGGGGCAGATATAGGGTGTTTTGGTCGAGGTGGTGTGCAAAGTGAGAGGGTTAGCTAGAATGATTTGGTAAACAGAGAAGAGGTAGTAAAAGCTTTGCGGAAGATGAAAGCCGGCAAGGCAGCAGGTTTGGATGGTATTGCAGTGGAATTTATTAAAAAAGGGGGTGACTGTATTATTGACTGGTTGGTAAGGTTATTTAATGTATGTATGACTCATGGTGAGGTGCCTGAGGACTGGCGTACTGCTTGCATAGTGCCATTGTACAAAGGCAAAGGGGATAAAAGTGAGTGCTCAAAATACAGAGGTATAAGTTTGTTGAGTATTCCTGGGAAATTATATGGGAGGGTATTGATTGAGAGCGTGAAGGCAGGTACAGAGCATTAGATTGGGGAAGAGCAGTGTGGTTTCAGAAGTGGTAGAGGATGTGTGGATCAGGTGTTTGCTTTGAAGAATGTATGTGAGAAATACTTAGAAAAGCAAATGGATTTGTATGTAGCATTTATGGACCTGGAGAAGGCATATGATATAGTTGATAGAGATGCTATGTGGAAGGTATTAAGAATATATGGTGTGGGAGGCAAGTTGATAGAAGCAGTGAAAAGTTTTTATCGAGGATGTAAGGCATGTGTACGAGTAGGAAGAGAGGAAAGTGATTGGTACTCATTGAATGTAGGTTTGTGGCAGGGGTGTGTGATGTCTCCATGGCTGTTTAATTTGTTTATAGATGGGGTTGTTAGGGAGGTGAATGCAAGAGTTTAGGAAAGAGGGGCAAGTATGCAGTCTGTTGTGGATGAGAGAACTTGGGAAGTGAGTCAGTTGTTGTTCAATGATGATACAGCGCTGGTGGCTGATTCATGTGAGAAACTGCAGAAGCTGGTGACTGAGTTTGGTAAAGTGTGTGAAAGAAGAAAGTTAAGAGTAAATGCGAATAAGAGCAAGGGTTGAGGGACAAGTCAATTGGGAGGTAAGCTTGAATGGAGAAAAACTGGAGGAAGTGATGTGTTTTAGATATCTGGGAGTGGATCTGGCAGCGGATGGAACCATGAAAGCGGAAGTGAATCATAGGGTTGGGGAGGGGGCAAAAGTTCTGGGAGCGTTGAAGAATGTGTGGAAGTCAAGAACATTATCTTGGAAAGCAAAAATGGCTATGTTTGAAGGAACAGTGGTTCCAACAATGTTATATGGTTGCGAGGCGTGGGCTATAGATAGAGTTGTGAGGAGGAGGGTGTATGTGCTGGAAATGTGATGTTTGAGGACAATATGTGATGTGAGGTGGTTTGATTGAGTAAGTAATAATAGGGTAAGAGAGATGTGGGGTAATAAAAAGAGTGTGGTTGAGAGAGCAGAAGAGGGTGTTTTGAAATGGTTTGGTCACATGGAGAGAATGAGTGAGGAAAGATTGACCAAGAGGATATATGTGTCAGAGGTGGAGGGAATGAGAAGTGGGAGACCAAATTGGAGGTGGAAAGATGGAGTGAAAAAGATTTTGAGTGATCGGGGCCTGAACATGCAGGAGGGTGAAAGGCGTGCAAGGAACAGAGTGAATTGGAACGATGTGGTATACCGGGGTCGACATGCTGTCAGTGGATTGAATAAGGGCATGTGAAGCGTCTGGGATAAACCATGGAAAGTTCTGAGGGGCCTGGATGTGGAAAGGGAGCTGTGGTTTCAGTGCATTATTACATGACAGCTAGAGAGTGAGTGTGAACGAATGTGGCCTTTGTTGTCCTTTCCTAGCGCTACCTCACATACATGAGGGGGGGAAGGTTTTTTTTTTATTTCATGTGTGGCAGGGTGGCGATGGGAATGAATAAAGGCAGACAGTATGAATTATGTACATGTGTATATATGTATATGTTTGTGTGTGTATATATATGTATACATTGAGATGTATAGGTATGTATATTTGCGTGTGTGGACATGTATGTATATGCATGTGTATGTGGGTGGGTTGGGCCATTCTTTCGTCTGTTTCCTTGTGCTACCTCGCTAACGCGGGCGACAGCGACAAAGCAAAAAATAACTAACAGTCAACCTACTTGTTTTAGGTACAATATAGAAGATAGCTGCACGAGTACATTTAACTGCTTATCATGTGATTTTTGTCATCTGGAGCCAGAGTTACACTCCACATGCTCCCTTTTCATTTTATCTGGACATGACAGCTATAAAAGCTGGAGCACTGATTGTGACAGAAACCTGTAGCCATGATGGTGTCACACACTGGTGGCTGGGAAAACCGTCCAAATATTTTTCTTCATGGTGTAATTAGCATTAATTAGCAATTAGTCCATTGGGGCAGAGAGCTAATCTAGTCCATTGGGGGCAGAGAGCTAATCTCTTTTGTATGATGTAGGATTCCCATACAAGGAGAGGTCTACTTACCAGATAAGCATGCCTCAAACTAAGACCAAAAATGAGTCCAAAGTTCCCTTCTGCCAAGGAATAGAATAAGTCTTATGTGAAGTTGATTTTCATCAGACTTATGCTCACACTTTTACTTTTGTCTTGTAGGAGGAGACTAATCAGCTCCGTGCCTCTATTGAGAGCAGCAACTCCAGGTTCAAAGAGACAGAAAGATGGCAGAGAAATGTCTCTGCCCTTGTGCAGAAACAAGAGAAACTTATTGCAGTTCTCAATGAACAAAAGGTAAAGCATTTTGTTCTTTCCTTCGTATATAAATTTTGGTATTCTTTTAACAAAATCGGGAAATATCCATGAGCAGTGGATAATAATGTAACATCTCTAATATCCAGAGAGTTGAGATTTTTAATTTCACAAATTAAACATGTCACTGTGACTCATTTTGTCTTCTGTATTTATCTTGTTAAAACAGAATAATGTAGCAGCTGCAAAAGCAGTGGCAGGTCTCGAGGAAAAATTCCTGGACATTATCTCCCCATTGCAAGCTCCATGAAAATGGTGTTGAATGGACACCTTTCGAGCCATCCAAGAATTGTATTTTGCGACACGATGGGTGCATGTATGTTTCAGAAAAATGACAGTGGCAAGTATTTTGAGATACTTGATTGTTAAAGATGAGGAAGACTTAAAGGTATGTATTTCTGCACTTGGGAGACTCGATATGTGCTTTATGGTCTGGTTCCTAACATAGTGAAAAGTTTACAACGCAGCCGAAATTCTTTGCAGCACATGGCAAAAGTAGTTACAATATGGAATAATATTTTGAATTTAGTTGCTTTATTCACTCATCTTCACTGAAGCCAAAAAATATAAAGTTACTTATTGGCTGACAGTTTTTCTTTAACCTTGCAACTCTCAAATTTTTTTTTCCCATGGGGAAACGATCTGTTTTGCCAATTTTCCTAATTTCTGACATGTAAACTGTTATTTTGATCTGATAAGTAGTCAGGTGGATCTCACATACATCCTCTTTCTCTTTATTTGCATTCAGGTCCCGAAATTTCCGTACATAGCATACTACTGGGACTGCTATACTGTCAAACATACTGATTAGCTTCCTTACAGACACTTACTTAAACTTCTATACACTTCTTTATGCACGTCTAAATCCATACACCTACCTATATATCTGGTACCCATTCCCTTCTGGAAGTCCCTCAAGGGGGTGACCACGGCAATAAAGTCTCCAAAACTACTGAACTCCAGTGCAACTTCTTTGCCTTTAGTGCCTTGCGATGAACAGGCCACTGGCAGAGGGCAAGTTTAGCACAGTGTTTCCAAAGGCTCCCACCTAATATTCCTACTGACTATTACCTAATGCCCCTGCCTAATGTTCCTACCCACAACTTCTGCCTACTGTTCCTAATGTTCCTATCTACTAATTCCATCTAGTGCTCTTCCCATTTTGCCAAAAGGCAGGGCTAGTACATAATGTTCACTACAGGAAAATCTAAAGTTAGGAAGAATGAGCTGTGTGAGTCAGGAGTTGTCGAATGTTAGTTATGACATAGAGAGACTGTATATCTGTGGACAGAATGACAGTAGTCCGTGTGTGTGTGTGTGTGTTGTGTGTGTGTGTGAGGCAGAAAGTAAAGACAGCTACCAAGGTTAGAGGAGTGCTGGATCACTACACAGCCGTCACTAACCCTCCAGATACCCAGGCCGGTAGTACTGGTAATATACCTCCCTGGTCATTGGCTGCCTACCAACTACAACTTACTACACAACTACAACCTTACTACATGTCTAAAAACCACTCCATTATGCATTCTCCGTTATAGTTTTACTAGGTTAATGGTGACATCCAGTAAGATGTCTTTTACTTGGTTTGGTTCAGGGAATACAGTGCAAAACCTTTCTGCTTATTGTAGTTGTCAAATTTTGGCTTACCTTAACAGTGTCTCATCACTTGGGTATTGCTGTCGGAAAGTAATGGTGCATTTGTAGTTATTACACAACCCTAGAACCCCTTTTACAGGGACTCCTGGAACTTTGAGCCTGCATTCCACACATGAACAGGAAAGTGATGGACTCGTTAGAGAGAAGGTTCCAGATAAGACTCTACCACTTTCTTTCAATGGTGACAATATACCACCCATCCTGAAGGTGACTTCTCGTTCACTGTGTAACCACTTGAAACACCAGTGCTGATGGAGTCTGATAACACCAGTAGATGTAGTCACATCACTAACAGTGTTACCTGCAGGATGTGGAAGTAACTCTGTAAAATCTTACTATGCGCAAACACGTAAGGGTTTCAGTAAGAGAGTACTAAGATATGTAATACGGTTACCCCCTCTCTATTGTGAAAATCATGAAACAACGTGACACTAAGATGTGCATATTGTCATTATTAATCAAAGGCTTCCCCAAGTATAAACATTTGCTTAAAGAAAATGTGCAAACTACCATGTTCCTAGTACGAAAACTCTTCATCGGTGTCACACATTGTTCCTCTTGAATTTACTTCATTTCCCGTCTTCTGGGAACCAGGAGATCTATCTATCTAACTATATCCTGAAGCCTGTTCCCTCTAGGAACTCTCTCAAGGGGGTGGGCAGGCAAGAGAGGCTTCGTAACTTGCAAAATCCAGTGCTGCTTCTAAGCAATTAGTGCCTCACCCTTATCAGGCCACTAGCAGAGAGAGGAACTCTAGCGCAGTATAGCTGATAATGAGCTGTAATGATTTACAACATTTATTTAGCATCATGGCAATAATGATTCCATATATAAAATTACATACAAAATTATACAGAAAGTATAAACATGTAAATCATTCACACAGCATTTTAATCACCAAAGTTTTAAGATGTCTTATGATAAATTTGAATACAGTTTAATATATGAATAATTTTAACTACATATGTAATATTTACAAGTACATGAAGGTATGAGTTACCCACTTCTAATAACACATCAAGTTTCTGACGGAGCCCATTCTGGCCATGCCTCAACTATTCAGGGCTAGCTTAACCAAGATGACACTTATTCGGGGATATACATGTGCCAGTATATATATATACTCAACCAGAAAATCTGCTGGTTTAGGAATGCTGGTTCATACATAGCTTTGTAGAAGCTTAGTTTGAAAAATCAGTTACATATGGCAGCAATTTATAATACAAGCACAAAAAAGTTGGTATGATGGACATAAATTACTTTGGTTAATGGGATCCCCTATAATTGAGGCATTTGTGTGTTATCATGACACTAAAAACTCAAATTATCTACAGCGATCTTTTTTTTAAGTCCAACCTTATCTACTCTGCCTTGTGCCACATAAAGGAAAAATTAGTGTTGTTTACTTTGCCTCATGCGAATTCTATTTACATTCTAAAAAATTTGGTTTTCACTGAAATGGCCATGATTGAGGCACATTTTGCCTGTACCATATTGGTTACTACAAAATAAGAAGTGAATTTTACTTAAAAACTTAATATGACAGACCAATGTCAAACGCAAATGATAACTTGTGTGGGAGACATCATTTTACTGCAACTTTTATTTTTTTTTTTCGACCAACTGCTGCAGTTGTACACAGTGGTATGGTTGATGTGTATATACAACTTATATACATCATGTGAATAGACAAGCTTGTTGTACTTTAATAATATTCATTCATGTGTACTGATAATACCTCATATTCAAATGCAGTAAGGTACTTACAAAATATATTTGTATACACCAGATTGCACTGCGGCAAAATGCAGGAAAAAATTCTGTGAGGGTGATTCACCCAAGAATATAAAATCTGTATTAAATAGATACTGAACTGCTGCAAAGCTAACTGTGCACAATGCTTTAGTTGTACCAGGGCAGAGTAGATTTACAAATAAAAAGAAAATAAAAAACTGAAGCTGCGAATTAAAGCATTTTACCATACTTGTGGAGCAACATTCCGCAGCATCAGCTGTTCTTGAAAAGAAGTTTGTACAATCATAAACAGAAACCTCAATCATATTTTGCAATGTATATTATTTAACAATATCATCATATCACATCAATGCATTGATACACATATGCATTTGTAAGGAAATTACCAAACTGTTTTGTCGAACTATGAGCTGGCACCCCCCTCAGAAGAACAGCCAACACAACGAGACTAACAAGCATCTGTAAATGTGTATATCTCTATTTGGGCTATGTGCTAATATTCATACCATGATGAGTAAATTTGTTTTAAAATAATCATTCACTGAACAACAGGAACTTCACCTTAATAAAGAAAATTATGGTTCCGATCTTTATCAATTATGAGATAAAAGCCCAAGTGAGCAATATGATTTGATCTAAAATACTATTCATTGACATAATAATTACCCTTAATCCTTACTTGAATTATTTCTTGTCTTTTGGCTGAAAATTTCTCATAACTGTAAATGAATTCATGATATTCTTAACCCTAAGGCCGCAGAATTATTTCCCAGCTGCATTCCCAAGGAGCATGAATTCTCCAAAAAAGTGTGAAAATTGTAATGTTTTTATTTTTTTTTAACTGGAAAAACTTGAAAGTTTGCATATCTGGCATTGATACTTTTTTCAAAACATCAGACACCATGGAAAAAAAAATAGAAGGAAAAAATTAAATAGAATATATACATAATCTGATTCTTACAGGATGTCACCAACTTTCTCAAGCGAAACAGATTTCTTGCTCCTTACCCTCATAATAATGAACGAATTGTATAAGGCACTAAAAAAATAAAAGGCTGGCTTTAAAGGTGTGCTAAGCATTCTCTTGCTGCCAACTCCTGTGCACTCATCAAAAACATTTTTTGTCATCATTATGTACTTTCATTTATGCAGTATAACATATAAAGCACTCATAATGATGAACATTTTGTAAAAGGCAAGGACATAGTTTAAATGTCTGGATTTAAAGGTATGCTTAGCAGTCATGCAGTGCCAACTCGTACGCATGTTAAAAACACATTATGTCTTTTTGCATCATAACACACACAGCGTATCGACATTTAAACATCCATAAATTACCTTAATAACAATGAAAGCAAAGTAAAGTGAAATGAATCAGTGCGTGGGAGGTGGAGGTCAACAGAGTGAGCCACTGTCTGCATGTGAGGCTCTGTTTCATGATTTCGGTACCAAAACAGGATGTACAAATTGTTTAGATGTGGACTTTCATCATACTCCGTGGTGGAGGAACATCAAGTATTATGACTTCTGTCATGAATTGCGGCCAAAGGGTTAAAGATGCAAAGGTGATGTAACTGGATTTTTGTTAAATAATGATTATTCTAAAGAACATTCTGATTGTCTCGATTTACTTTAAAAGCTGGCTACTGAGTTTTAAAGTCTTTCATATGTTGTATTTTGGATAATTTTGATAAACCAGGCAAGCTTTAGTCAAATTACAGAACTGAGGTCTTATTATAGAGGGATGAACAAACAGCTCTTCATGGTATTATATCAATTATAGATATGTAGCATGGTAACAAAATGGGCAGTAATCTTAGGATAAGAGAACGATGCAAGATAAGATGGTTAAGCTGTTGACATGGCATATATTTTGTTTAAGTTATAGCCAGTTAAAAGACAGTTCCAAGCTGAAGGGGTTAGAAAATCTTGCAGCATTCTCACTCGCATATACAGCAGTGACTAAAGCCCAAATTGAATTATCACGTTACCTGTGACTAGCTCACCTATGGATCTGCGATGAAAAACTACAAATGTATAAATGCATTATTTGGTAATTGTCATAGCAAATTGCAAAATTATAAAAATATCACAGAAATTCATAAATACATAGCTCCAGAATAAGAATAGTAGAATTTCTTCACAATGTTATTATAATATATTTTCTAAACTTAATAAAAGAATATTGCTAAATTCAAACATTTATGACAGCTGAGCAAAATGTGATGTACATATTTTTTTTACAGAAATATTATTATGAGACATGAAATCCTACTTAATTCTTTTTAATAAATATAATACATCATAAGAAAATGAGGAAAATGAGGCCAGTTTCTTATACGAAGTTAATTATCCAGTCATAAACAACTTGGCTGATGAAGTTCAGATTTTCTAAGCAGTGTTGTATAAAGGCAGTGTGGTCAGTTAATGGCAATTGGCAGTGTGTTTGTTGGCCTTGGACAGTCACCAAAAATTACTCACAATCACAAGCTGCCATAATTGCTCAGATGAACTGTTACAAGAATACCTAACCTGGATAATTTAAATGGATTCAGGAAATGTCCTCCTTTGCAACCAAGTAATCCATGAATCTATGTTGATCTCATAATATTACAGCTATTTACTTTGTATCAGAGATGCATTAATGTAATCCATGAATATATGTTGATCTCATAATGTTAAAGCCATTTATTTTTTTATCAGAGATGCACTGATAATCTTTCAACTGTATTGCCTGCTGACTATCTACACCAAGTGCCCAAGATTCAAATGCAGCACTTGAAACACTTGATGGAGAATCATGTACGCTAATGTAGCTATCAGGTAACTGATGCAGTGAAGGGGTAAATGAAAATAGAGTAACGACAGTGAGTACAGAGAAAACTGTAGAATGGAAGAAGGTAAAGAGAGATGCGTTACTGAGAAGAAATTGTAAAACATGAAGTGGAAAATGTTATCTTTTAAGGGATTAAACAATGCATAGCAGACCACAAGTAGGCTCCAGTGCAAGCAAGATGAAAAAGACAAGTAGGAGAGAAGATTTCTCCCGTGACTGACTGAGGCCAGCAAATATATATTGTTTACATCAATAAAGTACTCATCTCATGATACTGATCAACTGGGCTCATTTATTTTGGATTATTTTACACACATGAGCTTTAAGGGTTTGACTGCTTGGTGCATTCAGTGAATTTATGACAATGTAGGTGAAAGTGTAGTCAAGAGTTCTAGGTAAACTTTGTAAGTTTGGTTAATAAACGCAGCCACCAAATTTTTCATTACTATAGAGGAAAATTAGGCAATGAACAAGATTCACTCATAATTAGCTAACTATAAACATAATTTCTTTACTGAATAACGAAAGCTCCAGCAATGTCCTCAGTTTTTTAACTATGACATGTATGTCTGTATTCCTGAAGCAAAGTTTTTATTGACATCTCACGTTGTTGTTTGCTTGTAATCACGAAGGTGAAGACTAAAGACTGTAATCACGAAGGTGAAGACTAAGGACAAGTACAAAGGAACAGGGTACATAGCCTTCTGGCTAATGAATTACATGATTTCAATGATGGCAGTCATTGCCACATTGTTTTATTTTTAGAGAGAAAAAAAACATTTAAAGGGGGTCTTATAAACAGGAACTCATGTTGTGTTTTAACCTTGTTCAAAAAATTGTGGGTTTTACTTTCAGGTAAATTGGTTGAGTGTATGTGATTACTTATATATGATATGTCATTATCAGTTTGTGTGTAAGACAGAAAGCCTACCCTACAGAAATGGTCATCACTGTCATTCGCAAATCTGGGACCCAGTTCTGCAGGATTAATTCCCCACAACAGATGTGTACACCAGATCTACTTAATTTGAGTGGGAAGGAAAATAATGACAATATACAGATGAAACAATGTGTTTGCACAACTGCTTGTGTAACTGTGGGAAAATGCATATAAATACTTGTAAGAGTGTGGGTGATGACTTCTTATGCATCATGTAGAGAATTTAATGCATACATTGTAGCATCTCAACCTTATCTATACCCCATCTCATGACAGACATACACTTTACTGACCAAGCCTAAAAGGGTTTACCCACAAGCCCTCTCTGGGTCTCAGATGGAGTTCCACATGGTTCGAGAGTTGCAATGCTCACTTGCGGGTGTTTCAACGATTAACTATTTGTGTAACAGAGAGATGGAGTATTAGCCTTGTACAACAACATAGCTTTACTTTTTGTTTTCTTTTAACAAAGGATCCAGTCATGAATGTAGGTCCTCAGCCTGGACTTGAATGAAAATACACAAAGAAAGCATAAAAAGGGGGGGAGGGAGAGAAAAAGAGTGAAGTTATATTATGTACATAAGGAAATGATTTTACATGTTATCTGGTAGCTTAGTTTTAATCAATATGAAAGACAGTTAGGTATTGAGGAAAAAATTTCAGGACTGAAACTCTGACATTTAAGTAATGGTGATAAAAACTTAAAAGTTTAATGCATTAATTGGTAGTCAAAGGCTGGATATTACACGAATGTGCATGTGGTTAAATATTGAGTGAGTAAACAAAATATCTGCAATAATTGTTCTCTGTGCAGTATAACCTGTTACAGTGAGATCACTGACTTGCTTGTGATGTCAAGTAAGTAACACGAGCAGTTGTGATCACCTACTTTGAGTGTTGAGGAGAGGGAGAATTTTGTGTAAACAAGAGGGAAGTTTTACATTCATCGAGCATCATCAACCTCTTCTCTTTGAACAATTCCTTCAACTAATGTATCTTCTGAATTTGGTACTTCTTTGTATAGCCTGGTCAGTCCTGACGTAGAAAATACTTTTCAATAGTCAATCCATCAATCTTCTGTCCATTACTCTATCATAATGTACTTCTGAACACATTCTCCTAGTTCTTGATTTAGTTTAATCTGTTTTCAAGCTAATAATTAGCTTTTATTCATTTTCAAGCTAAATGACTGCTAGCAATGCCACATCAACGTTATCTAATAAACTGAGGAATTCTGGATGTTTTCATATCTTCTTGTATCATCCTTTCCTATGGATAGTCTATGATGACGACCCTCTTCCTCTAACTTTATTCCCATACTTGATATAATCTTTACTGCCTACTGATGCAATCAGTAAATTACTGAATGTATCTTGTAGTGAGGTGACCAAACTGGTGAAGCATTCTTTAATTAGGTTAATTCTTTCATGTTCATTAATTCCTACTTTTGTGAAACGGTGTCTGGAACATATGATGTTGCCAAGGTGGAAAAGTCCCTGCTGAGCTTCTTCCTCGGTTTTACTAAATGGGTCTACTATATTATGGAAACATTTATGTGAATATTTGTCTATATATGAAAGCAAATTGGACATGCACCAATTTTTGCTTCATACTTCTGAGTGTTTTTTTTTTTTGCAACAATAGGGCATTATTTTACCCCTACATCCCTCTAGTCCTATAACTGCTTCCCTGAAAGATTATAGTTATAGCATGACCTCATTTCACTGTGCTGTGACGTGTTGTGTGTGGGTTCACTGGGGACACGTAATGCCCCAGTAATGTGTCTGAACTTCAATGGCCAACCTTGAAATTTCATATTTCATTTCATACGTAACAAAAATCTGGCTTTATCTTGTACACTGAAACACAGCTTTTTCAAACTAGGCATATTTAACAATCACTACAGAAAATCTGTGTATGTAAAACATGATCGTTTCATGGAAGAAAAAAGTATGAAATAAAAAAATGCTAACAGCTGAATGAATAGATGGCTTAAAAAGTAAAAATGATTTACTTAATATGACTCATTAATACTGTAGTTTTAACGTAATATTTTCAAAAACTTGCACGAGTTCTGATATCCTGTCATCCTCATGCACTGTTGAGTTTCCAATTATGCAAATTGTAAGTAAGTGTGACATGGCTCTGTTGAAAGGACAATTACTTATGCAGTACACACATGCCAAACAGAACATTTGCAACACAAATTAAACCAAGGGATACAATCACAATCATTTATAAATAAAGTTCGACCAACTTACGTACTTGGTAACATTTTAATGTTCTTTTCTGTGGTTCTGTTCACTGGCTCTGTAGGAACTTTTCTTGTGAAGTCGATATGTGTGTAGCAAGAGCATAAGCAAAGCCTGGGATGCTGACAGTAAAATATTAATGCTGAGGTTAGTATTATTGCAATAACAATTTACTCTTGCCTCAGGAGTCTGCTAAGTGCAAATTTGAAGTACATAGTCAGTATTGCAAAGATGAGAATGTAGCTTCTTTGGTAACAGCTCATCCATAAAACTGCTCTCGTGAAATCCAGCAACTATAACCTGACGATTCAGCTGGCAGTGACTTGTGGTAAATAAGCAGGATATGCCTAAACTTAGGTCAGTAAGGCCTTATTTACATTCTCTGACAGAGTACTAACAAAATATAAAAAATAGTGTCACAATCACTTAAGCATATTTGTGGGACCCGATAATCCTTTCTCGTTCTCTTTCCCGTGAGCCAGCATTAAATGAGTGTTTCTTTTTCCTTCTCATCTTGTCAATATCCTTTCCAAAGACATCCCCAGAGCGGAGAGCAGAGATGAGGTCATCAAAGTCATTTTCATTCTCACCACCTGAGCTGCTGTCCCCTGCCGTAGATTGTCCACTGTTAGTGATTCGTAGGTTGCGTTCCCGTGCCCGCCTCTCTCGCTCGACTTCACGTCGCTGCCGGAAGAACATGAATTATAAAAAAGATATGACAAATACGCCCAATACTGCTTACCTTAAGAAAGAGGTGATCGGGTATAATAATAAAAAAAGAGAAAGGTGCAAGAGGTGAAAAAAAGGGCAAATGAGAGTTGGGGTGAGAGACTATCAGTAAATTTTAGGGAGAATAAAAAGATGTTCTGGAAAGAGTAAATAAGGATCGTTAAACAAGGGAGCAAATGGGAACTTCAGTGAAGGCGTAAATGGGGAGGTGATAAATAGTAGCGGTGATGTGAGAAGAGATGGAATGAGTATTTTGAGTTTGTTGAATGTGTCTGATGACAGAGTGGCAGAATAGGGTGTTTTGGTCGAGGTGGTGTGCAAGTGAGAGGGTTAGGGAAAATGATTTGGTAAACAGAAAGAGGTAGTAAAAGCTTTGCGGAAGATGAAAGCCGGCAAGGCAGCAGGTTTGGATGTATTGCAGTGGAATTCTATTAAAAAGGGGGGTGACTGTATTGTGACTGTTGGTAAAGGTTATTTAATGTATGTATGACTCATGGTGATGCCTGAGGATATGGCGGATATGCTGTGCATAGTGCCATTGTACAAAGGCAAAGGGGATAAGAGTGAGTGCTCAAATTACATGAAAAGGTATAATTTGTTGAGTATTCCCGTAATTAAATGGGAGGGTAATTGTATTAGAGGGTGAAGGCATGTACATGTGCATCAGATGGAAAGACATGCGGTTTCAGAAGTGGTAGAGGATGTTGGATCAGGTGTTTGCTTTGAAGAATGTGTGAGAAATACTTAGAAAAGCAAATGGATTTGTATGTAGCAATTTATGGATCTGGAGAAGGCATATGATAAGTTGATAGAGATGCTCTGTGGAAGTATTAAGAATAATTGGTGTGGGAGGCAAGTTGTTAGAAGCAGTGAAAA
Source organism: Panulirus ornatus (assembly GCF_036320965.1). Lineage (NCBI taxonomy): Eukaryota > Metazoa > Arthropoda > Malacostraca > Decapoda > Palinuridae > Panulirus > Panulirus ornatus. Next base: position 5,933,141 of record NC_092268.1, read on the forward strand.
GTTTTTATCGAGGATGTAAGGCATGTGTACGTGTAGGAAGAGAGGAAAGTGATTGGTTCTCAGTGAATTTTAGGTTTCGGCAGGGGTGTAGTGTCTCCATGGTTGTTTAATTTGTTTATGGATGGGGTTGTTAGGAGGTAAATGCAGATGTCCTGAAAGAAGGGCAAGTATGAAGTCTGTTGGGGATGAGAGAGCTTGGGAAGTGAGTCAGTGTTGTTCGCTGATGATACAGCGTGGTGCTGATTCATTGTGAGAAACTGCAGAAGCTGGTGACTGAGTTTGGTATAAGTGTGTGGAAGAAGAAAGTTAAGAGTAAATGTGAATAAGAGCAAGGTTATTAGGTACAGTAGGGGTGAGGTCAAGTCAATTGGGAGGTGAGTTTGAATGGAGAAAAACTGGAGGAAGTGAAGTGTTTTAGATATCTGGGAGTGGATCTGTCAGCGGATGGTAACCATGGAAGCGGAAGTGGATCATAGGGTGGGGGATAGGGGAAAATTTTCGGAGCCTATGAAAAATGTGTGGAAGTCAGAGAACATTATCTCGTAAAGCAAAAATGGTATGTTTGAAGGAATAGGGTTTCCAACAATGTTGTATGGTTGCGAGGCTGGGCTATGGATAAGATGTGTCGCAGGAAGGATTGGAGTGCGAAATGAGATGTTTGAGGACAATGTTGTTGTGTGAGGTGTTTGAGCGATGGTGAGTAACACGAAGGTAAAGGAGGATGTTTGGAAATAAAAAAGCGTAGTTGAGAGAGCAGAAGAGGGTGTTTTGAAATGGTTTGGGCACATGGAGAGAATGAGTGAGGAAAGATTGACCAAGAGGATATATGTGTCGGAGGTGGAGGGAACGAGGAGAAGAGGGAGACCAAATTGGAGGTGGAAAGATGGAGTGAAAAAGATTTTGTGTGATCGGGGCCTGAACATGCAGGAGGGTGAAAGGAGGGCAAGGAATAGAGTGAATTGGAGCGATGTGGTATACAGGGGTTGACGTGCTGTCAGTGGATTGAATCAAGGCATGTGAAGCGTCTGGGGTAAACCATGGAAAGCTGTGTAGGTATGTATATTTGCGTGTGTGGACGTATGTACATGTGTATGGGGGGGGGGTTGGGCCATTTCTTTCGTCTGTTTCCTTGCGCTACCTCGCAAACGCGGGAGACAGCGACAAAGTATAAAAAAAAAAAAAAAAATATATATATATATATATATATATATATATATATATATATATGCAAACGCGGGAGACAGCGACAAAGTATAAAAAAAAAAAAAATATATTATATATATATATATAATATATATATATATATATATATATATATATATATATATATATGAAAACCCTAAGACCAATTTCTATGAAGGAGTCTTAGTGTTACCCCAGACCCTTCTAAAGGCTCCTGCAGCTCAAGGCTGTGCTACTTCTGGTAGCAGGGAAATGAAGGCTCCTTTGGAATTTGAAGTTCTGTGATTGGTCTTCCACCCTTTCAAAAGCTGCAAACCACACAAAACAACACACTCATAACAGTCACTGGCTGTTTAACAGCCACAAACACACAACACCTACATGGAGACAAAGCTCCTCCCAGTACAGCCCTATCTTAGCAACCTCGGAAATCAATTCTACACAAAAACACTAAACCCTTCCCACCCATTCCACTTGATAAGTAATAACCAATCCTTAAGTAGAAATATAAAGCTTACACCTGCCTCACACTTCAGTTACCTCTATTTATAGATCTCCCCCACCCCCAACAAATATAACACTGCCAAAACACAAATACAATGAAATAACAAATAGCACCCGTAAACACTCAACAACTACACAACAAAACAAAGATTCTCCAACTACAGTCCTACCTTGACATGCTCAACACTAAAATCGTTGCAACAACACTAAACTCCACTTGCTCAAACGACTCCATAACTAATCTCTTATCCATAAACAGACATAGAATGCTTATTCTTGCCTCATATTTCAGCAACTTACATCCATAGATCCCCCATTTACAACAATGAAAAGCCACTTACAGGCTGAAATGACCTGATAATTGCTAGACAATCACCATAACTCGGTCTTAAACACACCTCATTAAATGTACACCTATCTGAAACCACACTCCGCTGATACACAAGTTACATTCAATTGTCAATGTCCTGGACTTTATCCAACCTGACACCACTACAAAGCACCAATTCAACTTAACTCAAGACCCTTCATGCCCATGATGAAACTAATGCATTGAAGACATCGAACATCACTATTTCAATGCCCTGCACTTTACCCACATAGGCACACACATTACTACACTTCATGACCTGTGGTTCTGCCCAGTGGATATAGCCAACTTTCTGAGTGCTGCAGCACTGGTACAAAAGGTAATTAAGTACACCAAGTGAACACTAAGTGAATGCAAGCACACACTCATACAATTAAGAGAGTAGGTCCCACAAGTGTAATACTCCCTTCCCATATGCATAAATAAGCAATTATACTCATATGCACACAGGCAGATAACAGGATAGACAAACACACATACTAACTAGGGGTCAAAGTCAGGTCAGTGTCTACATTTTAGGAATCCTTATCATAAATCTAAAATTTAGTACCATGCTTGACAGATTTGGTAGAATTCTTAAAAACCATTTGTTTTTTGTTTATAACTGTTCTTAACATTAATGCAATCAACTGTCTTTTAATGCCATGGGATCCCTACATGAATAACACTATGCTGACCCGATCATTTATAAAATTATTTTCCCTTAACTGATGAGGTAGTATTTATATGTTGTATATTACAATGATAAAAACATACTCGTTATCCAACACAAACATGAGTTGCCTAGGTAAGCAAAAGACAGGGATTTATCTAATACAATATAACTAGTTATATTTCTGCCCATCTCTCTAACTATGAAGCTATTTCCCCAATAAAAGCAGATTGGCACATGCAGGCTTACTGAAAACATGTCTTTACGTTTTTGCATTTTATTTACATAATGAAAATGGTGCTAATAACTGAATGAATGTGATTACAGCATGATCTAAGGGCACCTGCTGTCTTGATGTCTTTTGTCATTAATAGGTGAAATCAGGTCACTGATAATTAAATCATACTGTCATGAAAATTCAGACTGAAAACATATCTACGCAATGCAATAATTAGGTTTTTTCTTCATCATAGCCAGAGAGCTAACATACCATCACCATATCTGAAATCTAATATCAAAGCAACGTGTGTAACAGGGTCAGAGAACTTTTCTTGAGGTAGCAAAATGATTTCTACTTTCTTTTTTGCAAATGACGTACATCATAAGAAGTAATTCTTGCTGAGCCTGCCACATCTATGCAATCGTGCAGCAATCTTTAACAGTCCCATACAAAGGAAAAGATGCAGAGGTCATACTCTCTATAATCTTAGTATCAACAGCTTTTTGTGCTTATAGAGTGCTACAATATTACAAAACTAGTCAAGTCAAAGAAATTAAATGGCTGAAAACATGTGCATATGTGTGTGCTGCTAATGTTGGCTTGTCTCTATCAGATCTTAATAAGTGCTTTTTCCACTAACATCATAAAAATCTGACTGGAGAGCAATTATGTAATATTTGCAAAATCAACTTTTGTAGTGAAGGCTACTGTTAGTCTGATATATTGAAGTTTTTCATATTTTATTTTGCATTGAATAATCTATGGCTGGATATCATCATAAAATGAACTAAAATTACTTTTATCAAAATGTATGTGAATAATATCTGTGAAGTAATCATCAGTTTCAGACTATTCACTACACATTACCAAAAGAAAATTCTAAAAGTAGTCAGAAAGAGTGCTTTAAGTGTATTCAAAGACATTCACATGTTTATAGAGTATTCATTTCATAAAGTATTTTTAAAAGACTTGAAAAAAAAAAGGTTTATTAAAACATTTACCCTAAGATATTTCCCTTTTTTTTGTGAAAAATAACAAGCAAAGGTTGGCGACTACAAGTAAGGCACACCGAGCAGCATCTAGTCTGGCACCGTCCCAAGTAGTATTTGTTAGTATTTCATAAACCGTGTTAACCATCAAAGTCCCAGATTCCCTCAAATTCTACAACCTTAATGTCAAGGTTAACTTTGGAATCCCAAAGAGAGTCCTGGCTAGGTACACTTATGCTTAATCAAAGGTCAACTTGAGCCACTGTCAGAAATATCGTTGTCAGGGAAGGAACATTTCAATCACAATCTTTAACTGAAGTGCAGATGTAGCTCATGTGATGAGAAAAGTTAATCAGCTACAACTTAAATATTTCTGATCTGAATGACATTAAAGTCCAGATAAACCCCACTGGCAAATCACTGATTAATAATATTAAACTCTATGATGAAAATGAAAAGGTGAATTGGTTTCAATTATCAAATAAGGAAGAGTGTCATTTTTGCCTTGACATCTTTGGGTCCATTTTTAACCATTCACAAGGCATTGGAATTTCTGTTTTAAGTGATGTTAGTTGTACAGGTGTCGGGGAAGTACTGGGTCACCTGTCGTACAAGGTCAGAGCCAAGGTCAGTGCCAGAGGGCAAACACAGCTCTCTCGTGCCATCTGCTTGGCAGGGAACGTCGCTTATATCGCTGCAAGACAAACACAACACAAAACTAAACTGAGGGGTATAAACACTAAGGGTTAAAGAGATCTGATACAGTACTGGTGCTACAAACATACAACAAAAACTGCTATTAGCATACACTAATAAACTAAGATGATACAAAAAGCTGACAATGGTACTGTTAGCAATGCACATGAAAAAATAAGTAGAGAACAGTAACACTGAAGGTTAAACACTGACTATTAGCTGATAAAAATACATAAAAAGTAAATTAATCAAATCAACTGCTTGTTAAAGAATTGGCAAATGAAAATGCAATGCAGATACAAAACTGTGAGCTATGAATATATAACAAAAAAGAAATCAGGCAATTTGGAAACAAGAACACACACAGATGAGGCAATTTATAGAATTTGGTTTTCAGGACAAGCAGGCTACCAAACCCCAACTTGAAAATTAAGATAGAACTCTAGATCATGTACTCACCCCACATATGAATTGATAGGGAAACTACTGTACCACAACAATAAATCATCAAAGTAATCTAGAAACATTTCTACCAAGTCAGATAATTTTCTCATGCACAAGATACCTTTTCCTCATTGGAAACATATTATTGTAAACCATTGCATACCTACTGTATACGTAGACCTTTCTATATTTGCATACAATATGAGCTCAAAGTACTTTTCTTTAGACTGAAAAACGTGAGGTCAAGCTGGAACATGAGAAGTGCCAGAAGAATGCACGGAATGGTGTATGCAAGGGAAGCTTGTAAGGACAGCAATAAGAGGAGACTCTTTTGCCATGGCTACCCCCTTGATGGGAATTCCCAGAGGGAATGGGCATCAAAGATATAGAAAGACAAGACTGAGGTCCTGCTTCTACCAAGATGAAGACGAACTGAATTCTTTTTAGTAAAATAAGATTACCATACATACACCAAACCACATTCTTATGCATCTTGTAGGTTACAGTATCAGTATGTCCTGTGAGGTAAAAAATTGAGCCAATCTACCTAGACCTAATTATAGTTCTAGTACAAAACATACCTTACATATTACGTGATTACATATAAGTAGGCTTTCAAAATAAATTTGTGCACCTCTGAACCAGTGTTTCACACAAGAAATTGTGGTGAAATGTCTTCCATGAAAGACACAATGTATGCAGAAACCATTAACACCAGGATGAGGCACGAATGTGGCTACTTACTATTGTGATGTGGATGGTTAGCTTAGACAGAATGAGAGATATGAAAATGCCTACATCTACTGGCATTAGCATAATTAACCCACAAAAAAAATAAGAATATTACATCTAATGCTGTATCCTAAAGGGAAACAGTTATTATTTCACGGAGTGAAGTTCACAATTTTTCTTGTCAATACAGTTTGTATACAGAGACACTGGATTCTGAAAAGAATATTCATATACCCCTCCCTTATGCTGTAAATTCATGAGACATTTACCTGTAAAAACAAAAAATCATTTAAAATAAAAATCTCACTATGGTAGGACAAATGCCACTGCATAAAAAATCATGGAGACATTAGAAATAGTAATTACCAGTCTGACTGGCAATTACTAGTACTCATAAAACCATTTTGGAACTGCAAAGTAGATATTCTCTCAACTGACAGGGATTGAGGACATCTTGAAAGTAATATTTTTCATGTAGTTAATATTTTCATATAATTTTAAGACTAAGTGGCCACAACTCTTCTGTGAGGGGGCTGGAGACAAACAGAGAAGGTGTCCCATGCAGGATTTGTGAGAACCGACAGTTATGGTACAATTTGTACATTTATAAGTATGAATGTCTAAAGCACAGGACTTACGTCAAGCAGAGCCTTAGCAAGCATTTAATCTTTGGCTTCTAAGTGTTCACATGGAATGGCAGTTATTACTGAAAGATTATGTGACATATTATTAGTACATAATATTTACTTTATTTTAGTACTGCACTACAGGTCAATGAAATTTTAAATTTTGTGCTTAAAGCAATTAAGATTGAACTGCATGGGTTCTAAACTCCTCTGGGAACCAAACGTTATATGATACCAGTTCTGGCTCTTTTGCACATGTAAATGCATATGTGCAATTTTTGCAATAGTATGTACAAAGTCCTAAAATGAAACCTTTATTCAACTCTTAAAAACAAATATCACCTGAATAATCAAGAATGGTCATCACTGGAACACAAACCTTTAGGGAAAGTAAAGCGTAAAATGAATTACAAGTGAGGAATCTAACCTCAAATCTTTCAGGGCATACTACCCATCTCTAAACCATCCTTCCAATAATTATCAATCTCTCCATCAACCCCACCCAGTGATCTGCAACCATCACTTTTAACATAATAGCTTGAGTCACTTGTTTGCTAAATCCATGCAACTTGAGCAGCATTTGTTTAATGATCCTTGGCAACACTTGATCTTTTCTCCGATCATACTCAGATTTCCTACAACTGCAAATAACAAACAATTTAGATACACTGGCTTGAACCAATCTCACTAGCATCACGAATGGCCTGATGGATGTTTCTGCACTTGCCTCAGGGCTCTTCAAAAGCCTGTTCATATCATGTTTAATACCTTTAACACTTTCAACAGCCTATGCCCATTTAATATGTGTTGTGGTAATGTGTCTAACTGTGAAAAAAGCTGGAATTTAGTTCCACACATATTTCCTCTTTTGCTTCTATAAACTCTGAGTTTTCTCTCATTATTTTTTTTTTTTCCCCAAGAGACTGTTTCCAATTAATGCATGGAAAAGTTGATGTTATTTTCTGCCTTGACTACTCATTCAAAAACTCTACTCACCCACAAACATACATCTCTTCATCTAGAACGACATCTGCCAACAAAAAATTTACACACCTCGTACACAGTAATTCTAGCTCTCCCTTTGGTGAGACCTAGCCCTGCCTTCTTCTGCTGTCTACTGTATTGATTTCTTGATCCCATATACCTCTAAATTGCTATCTACTTAGCTTCCATAGCCTACACATCTACTGAACTACATCTCATTAACACCCAATATCTTAACAGTGGCACTCATCTACAAATTCGTGCTATACTTCACAAAACTTTGTAACACTGTTCCCCACTGTCCAGTGCTGATGCAAGGGGTGGTGATGCTGTTTCCTGTGGAGTGAGGTGGTGCTGGGAATGGATGAAGGCGAATAAGTATGAATATGTACACATGTATATATGTATATGTATGTATACCTATGTACTTGTATGAACATATATGTACATGTAAGTGTATGTGTCTTTCTTTGTCTGTTTCCTGGCGCTACCTTGCTAATCTAGATAACAGCGATCAAATACAATAGATAATATCATCTTATTATCATCACCATACTTGATCACCATTTCCAGCATCAGTGATGCAGCCCCACGAAACAGACAAAGAAAGATCCATCCACTAATATGCACATACATGTGCATACATGCACATACACATACATAAATGTAAATAACAATATATGCACATATACATTTTCTTTTTTTTTCAAACTCTTCGCCATTTCCCGCATTAGCGAGGTAGCGTTAAGAACAGAGGACTGGGCCTTTGAGGGAATAATCCTCACCTGGCCCTCTTCTCTGTTCCTTCTTTTGGAAAAAAAAAAAAAAAAAAACGAGAGGGGAGGATTTCCAGCCCCCCGCTCCCTCCCCTTTTAGTCGCCTTCTACAACACACAGGGAATGCGTGGGAAGTATTCTTTCTCCCCTATCCCCAGGGATACACATATACATATATACACATAAATATTCATACTTGCTTGCCTTCATCCATTCCCAGCACCACCCTGCCCCACAGGAAACAGCAAGGTAGCGCCAGGAGAACATAAAAAAAGGCCATGCTCTCTTACAATCAGTCTCTAGCTGTCATATGCAATGCATCATCACCACAGTTCCCTATCCACATCTATGCTTTACCCCAGATATTTCACATGCCCTGGGTTTTTCATACATATTTGTCATTTCCTGCATTAGCAAGGTAGTGTCCTCACTTGGCCCCCTTATCTATGCCTTCCTTTGGAAAAGTAAAAAATGGAAGGGAGGATTTCCAGCCCCCCTCACTTCTTTCCCTTTTAGTCACCTTCTAAGACACACTGGGAATACATGGGAAGTATTCTTTTTGTGTGAATGCGCATATTTTCCTGCAGGATGAAATGATTTTATGCAGGTTACCAAGTTACATATTCACCGGGATATCCTGCGGGTTCTACTTTATGCATGCAAACAGTGGCTTAATTCACCAATTTAGCTGGGTGGCATCTACAATGCTTTTTAATCATGTAAGCTGTACTAAAGACTAAAAAGACTGAAGCATTAATGATCTCATTCTTAAATGTATTAAATGCATGGCCAAATCATTACTCCTCTTACCTCTGCCTCCTTTTTCTTCCTCTCTTCTTCCTCTTCCTTCTTTTTCATATTTTCAAGGTCCTTCTTCGCATCTTTGAATGTGTCAATAAATAAGTCAAACGTGCCAAAGAAGTCCTCGGGCTGTGTAGTTTTGTGGTCCTCCCCGAAAAGGGTGGTGACATTCTCAAACTGTAACGTGACATAAAAAATCTTTCAAGACGAAGATAAACATCGTCATGAGAATATATTCAAAAAGTTCCAGATATTCATAAACTGCAGTAATAATCAAATTGATTTTCTTTCATATCTTGATGCATTTCATAATTAGACGTGTTGAACTTAATGATCAGCTTGAAATTCAACACGCTGGATATAGAAAACTAACCTGTGTCTTCATGATGTTGAATTGAGATTCTAGGTTAGTAAACTTGTCTTTAGCAAGGGCTGTGAACTCATTCATGGCAAGGCGGAAACGATCACCAGGGGCTGTTGAACCCTGACTTCTGTGCCATGTAACCTCTCGCTCAATGAAGGCGAGACCCTGTCTTAGAGCACTAATTTCCTTTTCTAATTCAGTGATACTGTGAAAAATAACGATAATTATGAGAGTTTGTCAAGAAATAAAGTTGTAATTCAAAATACATTTAAACAATGTTAACCAAAACAGTACTCTGAAAAATACTTTATATATGCCATTTCTTTTCCATAAACCTTTTAGCCACAATTTTCTAAAGATGCATCTTAAGTAATATCTGCTAATTTCAGTGTTCTAACCATTTGTAAAATCTTTTTTTCTTTCATACTATTCGCCATTTCCTGCATTAGCGAGGTAGCGCTAAGAACAGAGGACTGGGCCTTTGAGGGAATATCCTCACCTGGCCCCCTTCTCTGTTCCTTCTTTTGGAGAAATAAAAAAAAACGAGAGTGGAGGATTTCCAGCCCCCCCGCTCCCTTCCCTTTTAGTCGCCTTCTACGACGTGCAGGGAATACGTGGGAAGTATTCTTTCTCCCCTATCCCCAGGGATAAATCTTTTTTATTTATTTTTATTTATTTTACTTTGCCACCATCTCCTGCACTAGCGAGGTACCGCAAGGAAACAGACAAAAGAACGGCCCAACCCACCCACATAAACATGTATATACACACATGTCCACATATGCAAATATACATACCTATACATCTCAACAGAAGGTGGTGAGAGTAAGTGAGCTTGGGAAGGAGACCTGTGTGGGGAAGTACCAGGAGAGACTGTGTACAGAATGGAAAAAGGTGAGAACAATGGAAGTAAGGGGAGTGGGGGAGGAATGGGATGTATTTAGGGAATCAGTGATGGATTGCGCAAAAGATGCTTGTGGCATGAGAAGAGTGGGAGGTGGGCTGTTTAGAAAGGGTAGTGAGTGGTGGGATGAAGAAGTAAGAGTATTAGTGAAAGAGAAGAGAGAGGCATTTGGACGATTTTTGCAGGGAAAAAATGCAATTGAGTGGGAGAAGTATAAAAGAAAGAGACAGGAGGTCAAGAGAAAGGTGCAAGAGGTGAAAAAAAGGGCAAATGAGAGTTGGGGTGAGAGACTATCAGTAAATTTTAGGGAGAATAAAAAGATGTTCTGGAAGGAGGTAAATAGGGTGCGTAAGACAAGGGAGCAAATGGGAACTTCAGTGAAGGGCGTAAATGGGGAGGTGATAACAAGTAGTGGTGATGTGAGAAGGAGATGGAATGAGTATTTTGAAGGTTTGTTGAATGTGTCTGATGACAGAGTGGCAGATATAGGGTGTTTTGGTCGAGGTGGTGTGCAAAGTGAGAGGGTTAGGGAAAATGATTTGGTAAACAGAGAAGAGGTAGTAAAAGCTTTGCGGAAGATGAAAGCCGGCAAGGCAGCAGGTTTGGATGGTATTGCAGTGGAATTTATTAAAAAAGGGGGTGACTGTATTGTTGACTGGTTGGTAAGGTTATTTAATGTATGTATGACTCATGGTGAGGTGCCTGAGGATTGGCGGAATGCGTGCATAGTGCCATTGTACAAAGGCAAAGGGGATAAGAGTGAGTGCTCAAATTACAGAGGTATAAGTTTGTTGAGTATTCCTGGTAAATTATATGGGAGGGTATTGATTGAGAGGGTAAAGGCATGTACAGAGCATCAGATTGGGGAAGAGCAGTGCGGTTTCAGAAGTGGTAGAGGATGTGTGGATCAGGTGTTTGCTTTGAAGAATGTATGTGAGAAATACTTAGAAAAGCAAATGGATTTGTATGTAGCATTTATGGATCTGGAGAAGGCATATGATAGAGTTGATAGAGATGCTCTGTGGAAGGTATTAAGAATATATGGTGTGGGAGGCAAGTTGTTAGAAGCAGTGAAAAGTTTTTATCGAGGATGTAAGGCATGTGTACGTGTAGGAAGAGAGGAAAGTGATTGGTTCTCAGTGAATGTAGGTTTGCGGCAGGGGTGTGTGATGTCTCCATGGTTGTTTAATTTGTTTATGGATGGGGTTGTTAGGGAGGTAAATGCAAGAGTCCTGGAAAGAGGGGCAAGTATGAAGTCTGTTGGGGATGAGAGAGCTTGGGAAGTGAGTCAGTTGTTGTTCGCTGATGATACAGCGCTGGTGGCTGATTCATGTGAGAAACTGCAGAAGCTGGTGACTGAGTTTGGTAAAGTGTGTGGAAGAAGAAAGTTAAGAGTAAATGTGAATAAGAGCAAGGTTATTAGGTACAGTAGGGTTGAGGGTCAAGTCAATTGGGAGGTGAGTTTGAATGGTGAAAAACTGGAGGAAGTGAAGTGTTTTTAGATATCTGGGAGTGGATCTGTCAGCGGATGGAACCATGGAAGCGGAAGTGGATCATAGGGTGGGGGAGGGGGCGAAAATTTGGGAGCCTTGAAAAATGTGTGGAAGTCGAGAACATTATCTCGGAAAGCAAAAATGGGTATGTTTGAAGGAATAGTGGTTCCAACAATGTTGTATGGTTGCGAGGCGTGGGCTATGGATAGAGTTGTGCGCAGGAGGATGGATGTGCTGGAAATGAGATGTTTGAGGACAATGTGTGGTGTGAGGTGGTTTGATCGAGTAAGTAACGTAAGGGTAAGAGAGATGTGTGGAAATAAAAAGAGCGTGGTTGAGAGAGCAGAAGAGGGTGTTTTGAAATGGTTTGGGCACATGGAGAGAATGAGTGAGGAAAGATTGACCAAGAGGATATATGTGTCGGAGGTGGAGGGAACGAGGAGAAGAGGGAGACCAAATTGGAGGTGGAAAGATGGAGTGAAAAAGATTTTGTGTGATCGGGGCCTGAACATGCAGGAGGGTGAAAGGAGGGCAAGGAATAGAGTGAATTGGAGCGATGTGGTATACAGGGGTTGACGTGCTGTCAGTGGATTGAATCAAGGCATGTGAAGCGTCTGGGGTAAACCATGGAAAGCTGTGTAGGTATGTATATTTGCGTGTGTGGACGTGTGTATGTACTGTGTATGGGGGTTGGGCCATTTCTTTTCGTCTGTTTCCTCGCGCTACCTCGCAAACGCGGGAGACAGCGACAAAGTATAAAAAAAAAAAAAAAAAAAAAAACATCTCAACATATACATATATATACACACACAGACATATACATATACACACACATACATAATTCATACTGTCTGCCATACATGAAATAACAACCCCCTCCCCCCAAATGTGCACGAGGTAGCACTAGGAAAAGACAACAAAGGCCACATTCATTCACACTCAGTCTCTAGTTGTCATGCATAAAGCACTGAAACCACAGCTCCCTTTCCACATCCAGGCCCCACAAAACTTTTCATGGTTTACCCCAGATGCTTCACATGCCCTGGTTCAATCCATTAACAGCCCGTCGACCCCAGTATACCACATCGTTCCAATTCACTCTATTCCTTGCATGCCTTTCACCCTCCTGCATGTTCAGGCCCTGATCACTCAAAATCTTTTTCACTCCATCTTTCCACCTCCAATTTGGTCTCCCAATTCTCCTCGTTCCCTCCACCTCCGACACATATATCCTTTTGGTCAATCTTTCCTCACTCATTCTCTCCATGTGACCAAACCATTTCAAAACACCCTCTTCTGCTCTCTCAACCACACTCTTTTTATTACCACACATATCTCTTACCCTTTCATTACTTACTCGATCAAACCACCTCACACCACATATTGTCCTCAAACATCTCATTTCCAGCACATCCACCCTCCTTCGCACAACTCTATCTATAGCCAATGCCTCGCAACCATATAACATTGTTGGAACCACTATTCCTTCGAACATACCCATTTTTGCTTTCTGAGATAATGTTCTCGACTTCCACACATTCTTCAACACTCCCAGAACTTTTGCCCCCTCCCCCACCCTATGATTCACTTCCGATTCCATGGTTCCATCTGCTGCCAAATCCACTCCCAGATATCTAAAACAATTCACTTCCTCCAGTTTTTCTCCATTCAAACTTACCTCCCAATTGACTTTTCCCTCAACCCTACTGTACCTAATAGCCTTGCTCTTATTCACATTTACTCTCAGCTTTCTTCTTTCACACACCTTATCAAAGTCAGTCACCAGCTTCTGCAGTTTCTCACATGAATCAGCCACCAGCGCTGTATCATCAGCGAACAACAATTGACTCACTTCCCAAGCTCTCTCATCCACAACAGACTTCATACTTGCCCCTCTTTCCAATACACTTGCATTCACCTCCCTAACAACCCCATCCATAAAAAATTAAACAACCATGGAGACATCACTCACCCCTTCCGCAAACCAACATTCACTGAGAACCAATCACTTTCCTCTCTTCCTACATGCGCATATGCCTTACATCCTCGATAAAAACTTTTCACTGCTTCTAACGACTTGCCTCCCACACCATATATTCTTAATACCTTCCACAGAGCATCTCTATCAACTCTATCATATGCCTTCTCCAGATCCATAAATGGTACATACAAATCCATTTGCTTTTCTAAGTATTTCTCACATACATTCTTCAAAGCAAACACCTGATCCACACATCCTCTACGACTTCTGAAATCTTATAAATAAAATTTCTGTCTGATTAACACCAATGGATTGTGAATAACACTTTTGAAAACAGGGAGCATAAATCTTTTTACCTATGACTTTACATGAAGAGATGCAAGATGAAAATTTCTAAGGATAAACACATTGAAAAAATAAGACAAACCATCAGCCTATAACAGCTAACAATCATAATGGTCATTACATATGAAATTATGAACAATAGGGATAAAATATTCAGAAGAGTACAGGGTTAAACATCATAACTGAAACAACAAACATACTTTTTCCTCATAAAAAGTCTCATGTGAGAAGCGTTTACCCCCAAATTATCAACAATATCTTCTCATCACTGAAAACAGTAAGGACCACATTTATCTAGTTTATGACATTCAAGTATAACAAAGCTCATTTTACTGCAATGTCCAAAAAATTGAGAGCACAAATGGAGATTACTTTGAGGACAAGTCAGGTCTTACATGATTTGCTAAGCTAACCTCTGAACAATCTGCATGTTGCAAGCATGTTTTGGCTTGCTGTCTTGTTTTATTTTCCTTGCAAAAATAACCCAATCCTTACTACCTTACAGAGAGCAAAAGTGAAAGTTTGTTTAGGAGGTTCTACATCCATGAACCTATATCATTACTTGGCATACCCATACGTATGTAAGGGCAGTATTTATTTGTGAATAGTTCATCCAAGTAGAGTCAATGCACCTCCATGCTACTGGTACCTAAAATGAAATACATTAGTACCAAATTTAACATGGCAACAGACTACTACTAAAGAACAGGAGATTTCATGAGGGTATAACAACAATTACTGAAATGACATTTCATTCTTCTTGGTATCTCATAGATTTTCATATTCACATCATATTCATATACCCAACTTGCCTCCTTGTGAATCAATAAGAGGCTAACAAGTCACAACAAATAGCAACAAAAAATACTGATAATTAAACACACATTATAAGGAATTAGGTCAAATAGTCTGTCGGCAAAGGCTGAGTAAGTTTTAGCATGAGTCGCCTTCCTGGATAAGGGAAACTGTTTTATGAATAGAAAAATTCTCAAGTAGTTTCAAAAGACTTAAAAACATGAATGTAAATAAATTCTAGATAAACAGAAAGAAAATGTTTTGTACATACACCTACTGTAATTGTATGCACTGTCTTTGCAAAGCATCTACAAAGATAATCTGAGACCCAGTTTTACATGGATATTTCCTCGATACAATGTAAGCTCCTTAGAATGTTTGGGGAGTACCCACTGCTCTAATGAAGGAAAACACAAGAACAGGTGGACACTTTTCTTCAGTCTAAGTTTATTAATCCTGATGATATGTTGTGCCAATTAAAATCTTTACGTCTACCACTGAATCGTCAGTGTCATTATTACTACAAATCAATACACTGGTATATCACAACAAGTCTAGAGAGAGTAAACTAATGGAGAGGTACTAACTTGACTTTGGATGCCTCTTTTATACTGGGGAAGTCCTCATCTAGCCGTAGCATATCTCGCCACTGTTTTTCACAAACTCGAATCATATAATGCAGAAGTGTGATGGACCGATTGTTAGAGGACTTGGTGTCCGTCAACTTGTTGAGAGAAGACATTCTGAAACCGTAAGCACCACCACGAGCACCTGCCAGAAGTGATGATCATGATGAAATTATTACATGGCCTGATCCAAAGTTTCTTTTCATTCTTGAACATAGGTACTGGTAAGGATTTACAAGCATGTTTGTACCTGTACCTATTACATTGAAAATATACATTTTATAAAGTGTAAAGTTGAATAAAAGTTGAAATTTCTCAAATACAGGGTAAAACTGTACAATATAGTATTAAATATATACAATGAATATTTTTGCATATTCATACATATTCACCATTTCCCACATTAGTGAGGTAGTGTCAAGAACGGAGGACTGAGCCTTAGAAGAAATGTCCTCACTTGGCCCCCTTCTCTGTTCCTTCTTTTGTAAAATCAAAAATGGAAGGGGAGGATTTCTCGCCCCCGCTCCTTCCCTTTTTAGTCGCCTTCTATGACACGCATGGAATACATGGCAAGTATTCTTTCTCCCCTATCCCCAGGGATAGTTTTTGCATATTACCCTCCATTATACTTTCGGGATTATAAAAGATAACCACTCCATACTTATGCATTCAGTGAGTTTTTTTCTTACACACATCTTTGCCTATTCTTAAGTTTGCAAGGTAGTGCCACAAACAAAGATATGACTTCATTTATTCACATCCACTTTCTGACTGTTATATAAAATGCAACGAAACTAGAGCCCCCATCCACAACCAGGCCCTACATATCTTCCTGTGGTTTCCACCGATTGCTTCATGTGCCCTCGTTAAGTCTATTCATAATATCTGTCATTTTCTACAATGCATTTTGTTCACCAAATATAAAAGGAACATATCTACTCATTATCCCAGGGGATAGGGGAGAAAGAATACTTCCCACATATTCCCTGCGAGTCACAGAAGGCGGCTAAAAGTGGAGGGAGCGGGGGGCTGGAAATCCTCCCCTCTCGTTTTTAATTTTCCAAAAGAAGGAACAGAAAAGGGGGCCAAGTGAAGATTTCCCTCAATGGCTCAGCCCTCTGTTCTTAACGCTACCTCACTAATGCGGGAGAATAGTATGAAAAAAAAAATATTTACTCATAAAGTATTTAAAGAAGGTAGTATAAGTACTGGTTCTGCAGATACAGGCTTAAAGAATAAACATTTCATGTCCCTGAACATTGTTAAAAGAAAGAGAGAGAGTGAAAGATAAGAACTTCATCAAAGATACATTTCTGCTACACATGTACGTGCTGCCCCTGACTTGTCTTTGTTGGTAGAAGAAACTCTGCACGTATAAGCTTATCATTATGCATAACAGTGATTTCTATAAATCCATGCCAACAGAGGATCTAAATAAAGCAGACATACAACTGCTCCGCATTACCACAATGACAAGTAAGTCAGATTCAGCGTTTATATCCTGATTTTACTATGCCAAACAAACAAGAATAGCAAACACTGACCTTTCTCAACCATCTACTTTAGAGTGGAAACAACTAATGCAAACAACTGGGACAAAGTTTCTATTTACTGGCCAAGCTGTAAAGATGGAGGTAGGTTACTACTACCTGCTACGAACCCACAGGAACATGATAAAGTTTTCTGGTTTAAGTTCAATGCTCAAGCAGAACAGTCAGTTGCTGTTTGTAGTACTGAATTACTCAATATAATCTTAATTAGTTTAATTCTGGGCAGGGTATCAAGGAGATCCTGTCCATGGTAGAGTGTTTGGTACAGTGTCCCAGTGAAGAGCATTGTGTTCAACAGATGTTCATCAACAAAAGCAAAGCAAAATTCTGTACACAAAATGGTTACAAATTTTCAAATTTCCATCTTACCTTTATTCATGTAGTTTCCAAATGCTAAGACAACTTCAATGAACTTTCTCAATCGTTTGCTGTTTGTAAGTTCTTTAGTCGAACTGATAACTGATACCATTTTTGGTTCACATTCAGCAAGTCGCTCCTTGAACTTCTTTTGGTAGTGGAGGCAGCGAAGTCGTTCTTCATAATGGACAATCCTTCAGAAGGAAAGCATAATTTTGTATATAATGGCATCAAGAAGGAGAGAGGAAGATTTTCCTTAAAACCATTTCATATAAACAATGTGTCTCATGGAAATGCTTGAAATTACTGTAATAAAGTAAACATCAATGTACATCTATCTACATCAATGCCCTGATCCACTAAAAACTCGCTTTAGATATCCATAATGACTGATACCACAACTATCAACAGACCTATACAAAGACCTTTACATTGCCAAACTAATGTATTCCACTTAAATCTTCCTCCATAAAAGGGTCACCTGCATACTACACCATCCTTACACTGCACTCCCTTCTATCCCAACAAAATCACACTCCACTAGCTATATTTCCCACCTTAATGTCCAACACAAGTAGTTGAGAAATCCTTTCAACAACTACGAGAATATAACACTACCACTTCACGTAACTCAACCCCTAAACTTGCATATCCTTCCAGCTATCCTAAAATATGCCCTACTATATTTACTGGATCCCTTAATTACCTCCAGTAGCTTGCCAACATTCCACAATCTATTCCTAGCAATTCTTACTATGTTCTATATTTCATATTCATAAATGCAGCATACATACTTCAACTACACACCCATACGTCTGTAATTCAATTGTCTTATTCTCTTGCTCTATCAATTGCATAGCTGTTCTTCATTGCGTAATAAATTTATTCCCTTCAGTTCCTGTATACATCTCATAAACCTTTACCAACCCCGAATAGATAAAAGTATTAATTGTAATGAGGAAAATTTAGCCATTTACCAATGTGCTTACCTCAAGTCATACCACTCCCTGAATTTATCAACAAGATCCATTTCTATTCCTTAAGAGAGAAACATCCCCCAATAAAATTTATGGGACAAATCTTACTTTGAGATCTCATAGAGGAAGCGATCAGCTCGTGCCAAATTCTCGATCTCATCTTGGTGTTCCTCCAGCATGTTCTTTTCCTCAACTGTAGGAGTGAACTTTAGGAGCTGTTCTACCATGTCAGGAGCCAGCTCTCCATCACTATCCATCTTTAAGAGGACTCTGTATAGGAGACAATTACAATCAATACAGTTTTATGTGCTCATCATGACAAACAGTATGCAAATACTGAATGCCAATTTCATGTTCTACATTGAAATAAGCAAGAGCACAAAATTGCAATCAAGTTTTTTATAACAATACAATCAAAATACTTATCTTTTCACTGACTGGTTTGTGTGTAAATCTGACAATCATCAAGGAATCTGCCTTAAGTAGCTCTTGTTTTTCCCTTATTCTTTTTTAATTTCTCCTATCTGCACATTAACCTGCTATACTATCTGTATGGTATTCAGTCCAGGAAGAAATGTACATTCACTATGAAAATCAATTTATGTATCTTTACTTTTAGCATTTGCCTACATCTCTTAAACTTTTAGTTTGTACGTACCTTACTGTTCCTGCCTTCTGCCTACTCTCCCCTTTACTTATCTTTGCAAACATTCACTCACCTTATAAGCTCATCATTCGTCATTTTTAGCTTAGACAAGAGGATTGTGCAATTCTGTTGGCGGCGGTTCTCTAATACACTAATCTGCTGCATTCTTTGTGACTTTATTCTCTCTAATGTTTTCTCCCCCTGAAGTAAGAAAGTATTCATGATTATAACATTTTTCTCACAAATTATCAGATGTAACACAATGCAATTCTATTATATGGCTGTAACATTCATTTACATCATCATATCAAAGTCTTTCTAACTTCCATTTAATTTTGAGTTCTTACTCAATAAACTATATATATCAGGTAACGGTAATTATAATCAACTATAATTATACGTTAGTAGTAATCATAATTATAAATAATCATGGGTTGGTTGGTAAGGAGACACTTTATCTGAGTTATTCATTTCACAATCTTAAGTGCCAGGAAGGGTGACAAGGTATTCTAACAAGGCAGGTGCCATACTATTAGCAACTGCTCTAAGTATGCAAAAATGGTTCTCAAGTAAATGGATATCATAAAGATATTAACAGTGAGACAAGGGTATCTTAACATGGTGGCCTGTTCTGAGAATGATATCATAAACACTCTGGACATGTTCATCACTTGTTGATTTTTACAGTTTGAGTAATGCCATATGAACTGATATGATCAATCAATGGTAATGCAACCTAAAGCATTTTCATGAAATTGAGCTAAATGGTTTAGAAAGACATCAAAATTCATTACATAATGAAAACAATAGCAAATAAACTTAAAACATCTATGTTACCTATGGTGACCTAATTCGTTACTTAACAAGGCTACTCATACAAGCATACATGAACAATGAAACATGGAGAAGTATTTTCTCCACATCTTTGTGGAACAACCGAAGACAAAATTATTACTTCATCATCATCAAATGCAATGGTTATTTACAAGTCCTGTTAAACATTTGATAACACAAATGGTTATCTGTAAATAAAACTGTGAACTTTTACCTCTCCATTTGATTTTTTCCCAGCTGTCGCATCAAACGTTCTATCAATATCTTCTAAATCCATAAATTTGTAGAGTGGAGATTCATCTAGTGCAGCAAAGATTGTTCCCGTTACTCTTGAGTCAGGCATTTTTGACCAGTTGAAAGCTCGTAACTGATTTGCTGGCTTTGGAATCTGGAGATATGATGGTTCAGTATTCAGTACATGGCAATTCATTTCAGCTTTATGAGGAAACTATCAATCTATTCATATTCACTATAAACTTAGCAGCAAACTGGACCTCTGGGGTAATACATTGGGCATTAACTTACTTGTTTGGCTGGTCTGCTAAGTTTGTTGTTCTGTGGTGGTGGTGGAGGTCCACCAGGTGGTGGTCGTGGACCACCATTCATTAATGGTGGAGGTGGAGGTCCCCCCTTCATCATTGGGGGTGGTGGTGGGGAGCACCATTAACCATTGGAGGAGGAGGTGGGGGTACACCATTCATCATGGGGGGAGGTGGTGGTGGGGGACATGGAGCACCTTTTGTATTGTCAGATGTATCCTAAAGACAATAAAATATGTAAAGAATAAGTAAAGCAATTCTACATTTCCTTTAAAACATTTAAGATTTTCACAATTTCTCATATATGCACGTAAATGGACATCATACAGATACCACTGGTAGGTCTTGAATTAGAGAAGAGGATATTCTATTGAAAGGCTAGTATCATATAACTGGAGAAGTGGGAAGGGATACACGATGATTATACATCATAAACAAAGTTATGAAATAAGGAAATACCCAAGTGTATTTATGGTATGTATGGTTATCTCCAACCAGGAAATGAAGCAATTTTTACTCAGTTTTGCCCACAGCATTCATCGTATGCACAGGTTCTGCTTACCTGGTTTCCTTACAACTTCACTGGTATATAAAATCTTCCAACATAAACCCTATCATTTCAAAACTGCCTGACAAAAATCATTTTAAATTCGCTTTAGAACCATAATACTCAAGGTAACATGATTTTATCATGAAAATGTATGGAAAGCAATCCAATTCATAATTTCTAGACAATATTATTCCTAAGTTCAAGTACTATGAAAAGTAATTCATTTCACATCAAAAATAACTTCAGGATGAACGAGAATGAGTCACAAAGCTGTTTGCATTTAATCCATCCCAAATCACAGAAGAAACAAAAGCACTTTATGACATGACCAATGGTTTTGTATCACACATGAGAATGGACATCAGTTCATATATCCCCATCAAAACTTTCATTCAATAAAGTTTCCAAGCTTAAACTCTGCCAATTAAGCAGTTCAAATCATCACTTAAGTTTTAACTGCTTAAGTATCCTAAATCATTATCAACTGTTTTAAATATGTACTGACTTATTTACCATGTGAGAAACTGCAGAAGCTGGTGACTGAGTTTGGTAAAGTGTGTGAAAGAAGAAAGTTAAGAGTAAATGTGAATAAGAGCAAGGTTATTAGGTACAGTAGGGTTGAGGGTCAAGTCAATTGGGAGGTAAGTTTGAATGGAGAAAAACTGGAGGAAGTAAAGTGTTTTAGATATCTGGGAGTGGATCTGGCAGCGGATGGAACCATGGAAGCAGAAGTGAATCAAAGGGTGGGGGAGGGGGCGAAAATCCTGGGAGCCTTGAAGAATGTGTGGAAGTCGAGAACATTATCTCGGAAAGCAAAAATGGGTATGTTTGAAGGAATAGTGGTTCCAACAATGTTGTATGGTTGCGAGGCGTGGGCTATGGATAGAGTTGTGCGCAGGAGGGTGGATGTGCTGGAAATGAGATGTTTGAGGACAATGTGTGGTGTGAGGTGGTTTGATTGAGTAAGTAATGTAAGGGTAAGAGAGATGTGTGGAAATAAAAAGAGCGTGGTTGAGAGAGCAGAAGAGGGTGTTTTGAAATGGTTTGGGCACATGGAGAGAATGAGTGAGGAAAGATTGACCAAGAGGATATATGTGTCGGAGGTGGAGGGAACGAGGAGAAGTGGGAGACCAAATTGGAGGTGGAAAGATGGAGTGAAAAAGATTTTGTGTGATCGGGGCCTGAATATGCAGGAGGGTGAAAGGAGGGCAAGGAATAGAGTGAATTGGATCGATGTGGTATACCGGGGTTGATGTGCTGTCAGTGGATTGAATCAGGGCATGTGAAGCGTCTGGGTAAACCATGGAAAGTTGTGTGGGGCCTGGATGTGGAAAGGGAGCTGTGGTTTCGGGCATTATTGCATGACAGCTAGAGACTGAGTGTGAACGAATGTGGCCTTTGTTGTCTTTTCCTAGTGATACCTTGCACGCATGAGGGGGGAGGGGGATGATATTCCATTTGTGGCGAGGTGGCGATGGGAATGAATAAAGGCACACAGTGTGAATTGTGTGCATGGGTATATATGTATGTGTCTGTGTGTGTATATATATGTGTACAATGAGATGTATAGGTACGTATATTTGCATGTGTGGACGTGTATGTATATACATTGTGTATGGGGGTGGGTTGGGCCATTTCTTTGGTCTGTTTCCTTGAGCTACCTCGCAAACGCGGGAGACAGCGACAAAGCAAAAAATAAAAAAAATAAAAAAATTATTTATCAATTACAACTCCCACCTTAGCACCAACGATGGTAGCCTTAACATCATCTGATATGGAACCAGCAGCCAACTGCTGAATCTGGCGGGTGAGAGACTGAACACGGGAATCCAAATCAGCATTTCTCTGCTGGATTTCACCACTTGTCCGGACTTCTGCCTCTAGCTGTTCTCGCACCTGGCCTAGTGTCTGAGACAATTCCTCCTGGAAATTGATGGATACAGTGCTTGACGGTAAGAAGAGAGGCATTATAAAAAAGATTTATACTTTTATAATCATATCCGAAACATCAAAAAGTGGACCAACTGTATACAGAACAAATTCATGATACGGACAGATGAATAAAGAACTGTAAGTAAATAACAATATCACAAAAACTAATTTATAAGCATGGATGTATAATGAAATATGAGTAAATAACAATCTCACTGGGTGGTGCATAATGATAAACTGACGTTTTGGGAAAAACCAATGTAAGAAAAATACCATATTTCATAATCACTCAATACTTTACAGAAATAGCATATCAGACAAATTTTCTACATTAAATTGGTTACCATTTGACATGAAGCATAATGCTATGCATGTGGCATAAAAACTTCAGTAAATTTGACTTGAATACAACACTTCACTCTTATTCAGTATATAATTCTACTTCAGCATTACTTTCATAATCCATTTTACACCTTGTAGCATCACCCTCACCTAGTTACACCACCTTTCAGATAATCATACAGACTATATAGTCACAGGCCACTTTGATTTTGAGTTTCATCTGTACTTTTGCACACACAGTAACTAATATGAAGTTACAACACCACCAGCAACCAATACTTCTACCAACGATGTCTTACCTTCTCTTGGCTCACAGAAAATAGCTCCTGCTCTTTCCTGTTCAGATCTGTGACAACATCAGCAAAATCGGCTTCCAATTTTGTTATTTTCCTTCTGCTTTCTGTTAACTCTCGTTCATTAGCAATGCTGAGAGGAAGAAAACAATTGAAGCAGTTAGTATTTCTCTTAGGCCCAAAAGATTATACAAATAATACAGCATTGCTATTCTCATAACCTAAAGACAAATCAGCATCACGTAATGAATGCTATTATCTGATTACAATAACCTCTACTCATAACAAAAGCAAAAAATTCCTTAAAGGGCCTCAAAATAATCACTAAATGATGAAAAACCACATCTCAAGAGGAAATCTGTAACAAATGCTTAACTTTCTTACAAAAATTAAACAAGCTTAGCTTCTGATGTAACTTAACCTCTTCAATAAATGTCAAGATAAATTCTCTAAAGAAACTTATGATGAAATAATCTCTCCATACATAACTCTAATATGCAAACCTTTGCGCTTACACCTATATTTTACTTCTTTTGAAATGTGCAATTAAAAGTTGTCAAACAACCTCTTGGAGTTCCGAAGACAAGAGTACTGCAACTTGAGAAAAGGGCTACTTATCAGCATAGAGAAAAAATGGCTCACAGTTTTACAATGCTGTTGACATTTATGTCGAGAAGGGCGACTTCATGGTCCTGGCCATCCTCACTCTGGGTCAGGAGCTGCTGAAGGATGCGGTCAAACAGGATCCAGTGGTCGGGCGCTCCTATGTCAGCTATTGGAGAGAGAAAGGAATGGGGGTCACGTTAGCAGTCTAGCATTTGAAGGAGGATGAGGAAATGACACGAACATGCCACACAAGTATTCAAGAAATAAAAGAAACAATAGAGGCAAGAAAGAAAGCCTTAACACAAACAACAGAAGAGTCCGTAGTGAAAGAGGAGAGTGCAAGAGTAAGTCCTGGTTGATACAAATGCTTAGTAGTGTCATGAAAGAGCACGATTTGATATAGTGCAAGCACAGAAATTACTCCCAATTTTCTATATATCGAGCCGTTGCAATACAACATGAGCCCAGCTGGCTGTGCACCACAGGGTGTGATGCTGCACACGCCAAGCTAACCACTATGCCAATTCTCTGCTAACATTCAAAGAATATGGAAACATCATTTGTTACTCGTGCATTTCTACACATCTGCCCACCTGAACCAGTTACTACTATTCCTATGCATCTGGCAAGTGCTATTACTACAAGTGAGCCTGTTCATAATACTCAACACGCTTGAGCATGGGTTTAGCATTTCAGCAGTTATTTGCAATGAGAGTAACAGAATCTCCACCACAAAGAAGAAAAGTAAAGAAATCATAAAAGCCTTTTCTCAGCCATCGAATTTAAAGATGGCAATGTATCTAAGGACGCTGGCATGTGTAAAGAGGGACAATGCCCCAAAAATCTGGTTGTAAGAAGGACGAGTGTTTCTAATACCCAGGCAAATCATAAAAATAAAGCCATCAAAATTCAAGAGCAGGTGAAGAAGAAGGTAATCCTGTCAGTAAAAAGTAAATTCTCTTTTGGTCCATGGTCCCTAACCCTTTATTAACATGGAAATGGATGTCACAATATTGTGCGATATCATACTATGCAAAATTTTTCCATACCTCTCTCATGCTATATCACAACACTACATCATTACCAAATCACAGAGCTTTAGAAATATGGAAATACTTTATTACAATAAAAGATAATTCAAACAATAAAAAAAAAAAGAATGTCATATGTATATGTGGAACAATATAAAGTCTGATATTCTACACTTCTGAGCACTTGACAAACTGGCTGTAGAATTGCTTGCGTCTCTCAGCAATATTTGTACAATATGGCCAGATTAAGGTGGATGGTTTGTTTAAGACAAACAGGCCTTCTTGAAACAGAGTGAAAGGTGGTTGCATTTGGTTTCACTTAAGCAAAGAAAAACTGACATCCGAAAATCATGCAAAAAGGGCCATTGCCTTTCAGAACTCTGGTCCTGTAAGGCCAATATCCTTTGCTGTTTTAGACTGTGTTTAACCTATTCTACACAAGGTGGATATGACATGTGTTAGGAAATTGTATTTGTCATAGACTTACAGAAAGTTGTCAACCCTGGTCAAGTATTATGTTACATGAACTGAAAATGCTACAAAGCTTTTCTGATGCACAGAAAATGGACGTTTATAAAAGAAATAATCGTATCCAACTTTCTTTAAAGAGATGTCTATCATGCAATGACCTCTCTTTAACAAAGTGTTGGGTAACTGTAACAAAAAAAAAATATGAGATACAAAACCATGTGAAAGAAAAGCAAGATAGCTCTCTGCCTTGTGACCACGACCTGTCTTAGGAAGCAGTGGTAGCTGGTGGCACTCACTGGGCAGCAGCAGAAGGTGATGTAGAAGGCTCAGGAAGTGAGGGTAGGCAGCGGAGTACTGGAGTTTGCT
Organism: Panulirus ornatus; assembly: GCF_036320965.1. Classification (NCBI taxonomy): domain Eukaryota; kingdom Metazoa; phylum Arthropoda; class Malacostraca; order Decapoda; family Palinuridae; genus Panulirus; species Panulirus ornatus. Next base: position 5,959,119 of record NC_092268.1, read on the forward strand.
CTGCAGGAGTTTGAACATGGAGGTGGCACTCTTGGTGTCCACGTGCACCTCCTCGAACCTGCGGGCCCATTCTCGCTCGTCCTCGGCACGGTAAAACTCGAAGGCGTCCAAGTGTCTGGGGAGAATGTGAAGTGATGAACGATGGAAGGGGAACAAATTCATGCACACCAGAAGTGACTGAAGGGAATCATTTGAATACATTACAGCCATTCATTTTGTCCTTTGATCTTTTGACCTAACACCTTATCCGTTATAAAATCTGGTTAAATTTCATCTTGTCCGTTATAAAATCCAGTTAAAATTAATCTTATCCATTATAAAATCCAGTTCAAATTAATCTTATCCATTATAAAACCCGATTACATTAATCTTATCCATTATGAAATCACGTTAAATGACTATTACAATATTTTTCCTAATTCCTATTAAACTTTTTTTTTCTGTTCAGATGATATATTAGTAGAAACTGAACAATAATAAGAGATAATTATTATGTAACAAAACAAAATATGTAGCTACAAAGAAGAGGTATGGCTATTTTGACCTGATTCTTAAAGGTCACGTGATATAGGTCATTATACCTAAAGTCGTACGGCAGTGGTTAATAAGGGTCAGAATGTACCCTGTTTATAAGGCTGGCATAACTACCTAAATGTATAGAAAATGGAATCAAGATGGAGGTGGCGGGACACAAAAGATACGACCCACGAAGCCAATTCTTCACCAATCACTCACCTCTTGTCTTTGCAGTAGTTGGCACATCCCCAAGCTTCCTTGACGGGGGGCCTGAACACACCCCCTCGCTTGCTGGGGGGACAAGGAAGAGGAGGAACATCTAGCCCAGGGGCCGTTCCGTCCAGAAACATCTCCCCCTCCTCCCCACATCCCATTTTCTTCGGGGAAGTTGGGTGGGGCTTGAACCTCGATTTTGACGGGGAGTTGATGGGTCTCTTTTCACTTTTTCCCCTCTTGGGCGACAGTTGGAGAAGCCTAATTGGTGATTTGATGGTAAATGAAGTCTCCCTCTCCTCCGGGGCTGCATCTGGTGATGGGTGGGGCTTCCATGGGGATGCTGAAGAAGGCATCAGGACCTCCTGACGATCCTTCGTCTTACATGGACTGCGGAGGAACTTGAGGTAGGATCGGACGAAGGAATCCTTCTTCCTCGAGGACTCGAAGACCTCCAAGTGGTGGTGGAGACATCCTGATGAGGAGGAGGGTTGCTTTCGTGCCATTTCCAGCCCTGCTCTCACAAACTCTGGGGTCATGACCCGTGACCCCAGTCTCGGGGGAAATAGCGAGGTCATGATTTCTGACCTCATTTTCATGGGAGACTTTGGCAACATGACCTCTGGCTCTACATCCAGAGATATTGGGGTTACGACCTCTGGCTCTACCTTCAGATATATTGGGGTCACGACCTCTGGCTCGACCTCCAGACATATTGGGGTCACAATCCCTGGCTTGATCTCCAGACATATTGGGGTCACGACCTCTGGCTCTATCTCTACAGATATTGGGGTCATGACCTCTGGCTCTACCTCCAGACATATTGGGGTTACGACCTCTGGCTCTACCTCCAGACATATTGGGGTCACAACCTCTGGCTCTACCTCCAGACATATTGGGGTCATGCCCTCTGGCTCTACCTCCACACATATTGGGGTCATAACCTCTGGCTCTACCTCCACACATATTGGGGTCATGTCCTCTGGCTCTACCTCCACACATATTGGGGTCACGACCTCTGGCTCTACCTCCACACATATTGGGGTCATGACCTCTGGCTCTACCTCCAGACATATTGGGGTCACGACCTCTGGCTCTACCTCCAGACATATTGGGGTTATGACCTCTGGCCCCATCTCCAGACATATTGGGGTCACGACCTCTGGCTCTACCTCCAGACATATTGGGGTCACGACCTCTGGCTCTACCTCCAGACATATTGGGGTTACGACCTCTGGCTCTACCTCCACACATATTGGGGTCATAACCTCTGGCTCTACCTCCAGACATATTGGGGTCATGACCTCTGGCTCTAACTCCACACATATTGGGGTCATAACCTCTGGCTCTACCTCCAGACATATTGGGGTCATGACCTCTGGCTCTACCTCCAGACATAATGGGGTCACGACTTCTGGCTCTACCTCCAGACATATTGGGGTTACGACCTCTGGCTCTACCTCCAGACATAGTGGGATCACGACCTCTGGCTCTACCTCCAGACATATTGGGATCACGACCTCTGGCTCTACCTCCAGACATATTGGGGTCATGACCTCTGGCCCAATCTCCAGACATATTGGGGTCACGACCTCTGGCTCTACCTCCAGACATAGTGGGGTCACGACCTCTGGCTCTACCTCCAGACATATTGGGGTCACGACCTCTGGCTCTACCTCCAGACATATTGGGGTCACGACCTCTGGCTCTACCTCCAGACATAGTGGGGTCACGACCTCTGGCTCTACCTCCAGACATATTGGGGTCATGACCTCTGGCTCCATCTCCAGACATATTGGGGTCACGACCTCTGGCTCTACCTCCAGACATACTGGGGTCACGACCTCTCGCTCTACCTCCAGACATATTGGAGTCATGACCTCTGGCTCTACCTCCAGACATATTGGGGTCATGACCTCTGACTCTACCTCCAGAAACACTGGGGCCACGACCTCATACACCACCTCTACGAACACAGAGGTCACGGTCTCTGACCCCAGCTCTAGAGACGGCGGGGTCGTGACCTCTGACCCCCCTAGAGGCGTGGAGGAGGGGTCAAGATGACCTCGCCTTCCTCCTCGTGAGGGTTGTGAGGTGAAACTCAAGATGGCGGGCGTTCCTCCCGCCTCCACCGTCAAACACCACACTGCCCCTGTCCAGCAAGGTCGAGGGGGACAGAGCGGCCGAGCGCGACCTTACGTTGGGAGACAACGGGTCCTCCTGCAGGGGCTGGGGCAAGCCCCTGGCCGAGGCGTGCCCGTGTGCGACGTCTACGTGCCCCCCGTCAGGAGGGAGGTCATCCACGCCCACCAGTCGTAGCAGAGGGTCGTCAACCTGCCCGAGGGACTTGAGGAGGAGCCTCATGGATCGAAGGGCGGCGTCCGAGGACCCTCCTGACGAAGGGACGCCCGAGGACCCTCCTGACGAAGGGACGCCCGAGGACCCTCCTGACGAAGGGACGCTCGAGGACCCTCCTGACGAAGGGACGCACGAGGACCCTCCTGACGAAGGGACGCCCGAGGACCTTCCTGACGAAGGGACGCTCGAGGACCCTCCTGACGAAGGGACGCCCGAGGACCCTCCTGACGAAGGGACGCCCGAGGATCTTCTTGACGAAGGGACGCCCGAGGACCCTCCTGACGAAGGGACGCACGAGGACCCTCCTGACGAAGGGACGCTCGAGGACCCTCCTGACGAAGGGACGCTCGAGGACCTTCTTGACGAAGGGACGCCCGAGGACCCTCCTGACGAAGGGACGCCCGAGGACCCTCCTGACGAAGGGACGCACGAGGACCCTCCTGACGAAGGGACGCACGAGGACCCTCCTGACGAAGGGACGCACGAGGACCCTCCTGACGAAGGGACGCCCGAGGACCTTCTGACGAAGGGACCGGCCCCTCGGGGACCCTCCTGACGAAGGGACGCACGAGGACCCTCCTGACGAAGGGACGCACGAGGACCCTCCTGACGAAGGGACTCACGAGGACCCTCCTGACGAAGGGACGCCCGAGGACCTCCTGACGAAGGGACGCCCGAGGACCCTCCTGACGAAGGGACGCCCGAGGACCCTCCTGACGAAGGGACGCCCGAGGACCCTCCTGACGAAGGGACGCTCGAGGACCCTCCTGACGAAGGGACGCTCGAGGACCCTCCTGACGAAGGAACGCTCGAGGACCCTCCTGACGAAGGGACGCCCGAGGACCCTCTGACGAAGGGACCCCGAGGACCCTCCTGACGAAGGGACGCCCGAGGACCCTCCTGACGAAGGGACGCCGAGGACCCTCCTGACGAAGGGACGCACGAGGACCCTCCTGACGAAGGGACGCCCGAGGACCCTCCTGACGAAGGGACGCCCGAGGACCCTCCTGACGAAGGGACGCCCGAGGACCCTCCTGACGAAGGGACGCCCGAGGACCCTCCTGACGAAGGGACGCTCGAGGACCCTCCTGACGAAGGGACGCTCGAGGACCCTCCTGACGAAGGAACGCTCGAGGACCCTCCTGACGAAGGGACGCCCGAGGACCCTCCTGACGAAGGGACGCCCTCCTCCACGTCGAACTCCCCAGCGATCTTCACCGCGTCGAGGGCGAAGGAGACGCCCACCTCCCGCCCGAGCTCATCCTCGAAGGTCCTCCTGAGGCGGTACTTGGCAGCGGCCAGCTTGGCCTTGGAGCGGAGTACGGTAGCGTGGAGGAGGGTGCGGGCGTAGCGCTCGGCCTGGCCCAGGTAGCGAGCCGGCAGGTCGTCGTCACAGGTCGGGTCCGAGGTGCGACGACGCCCGCGCCGGAGGCCCAGCGACCAGGTCAGGGGCGACCAGTCGACCAACCTCCAGGGCATCTTCATGGTGACCACCGGGTCACGCACGGGAGGTCAGGTCACGGAAGGGGGTGTGTTACGACGACTGACGGCTCAAGGGTCAGGTCAACGCACGGGTCAAAGACCGACGGGGTCACAGGTCAGGTTAAAACAGGTCAAAGGCTCCAGGTCAACCACAGGTCAAGGCTAATGACCCTCACTCCACCGTCAATGACCTCAAATTCCTGACCTTTTAACAGCTTTGAGAAACCTTAAAAAATAATTCAGCACCACCGATAGACACCGATAGACACCGGACCACCAATAGACACCGATAGACACCGAACCACCAATAGACACGATAGACACCGGGACCACCAATAGACACCGGGACCACCAATAGACACCGGGACCACCAATAGACACCGATAGACACCGGGACCACCAATAGACAGCGATAGACACCGGGACCACCAATAGACAGCGATAGACACCGGGACCACCAATAGACACCGATAGACACCGGGACCACCAATAGACACCGGGACCACCAATAGACACCGATAGACACCGGGACCACCAATAGACACCGGGACCACCAATAGACACCGGGACCACCAATAGACACCGGGACCACCAATAGACAGCGATAGACACCGGGACCACCAATAGACAGCGACACCGGGACCACCAATAGACAGCGATAGACACCGGGACCACCAATAGACAGCGATAGACACCGGGACCACCAATAGACAGCGATAGACACCGGGACCACCAATAGACTGCGATAGACACCGAGACCACCAACAGACACCGGGACCACCAATAGACACCGGGACCACCAATAGACAGCGATAGACACCGGGACCACCAATAGACTGCGATAGACACCGGGACCACCAATAGACACCGGGACCACCAATAGACAGCGATAGACACCGGGACCACCAATAGACTGCGATAGACACCGGGACCACCAATAGACACCGGGACCACCAATAGACAGCGATAGACACCGGGACCACCAATAGACAGCGATAGACACCGGGACCACCAATAGACTGCGATAGACACCGGGACCACCAATAGACACCGGGACCACCAATAGACAGCGATAGACACCGGGACCACCAATAGACAGCGATAGACACCGGGACCACCAATAGACTGCGATAGACACCGGGACCACCAATAGACAGCGATAGACACCGGGACCACCAATAGACAGCGATAGACACCGGGACCACGATAGACTTTTAAGGTGATAGATGGATAAATGATAATTAACGTTAATTACTAAATCTAGCCACGCTCACACGGTTCAAATCACGGGGGATTCGAACCGTGGACTTCTCAAGACTTGAAGACCGGGACGTGCGCATGCGTCAGTCACTATGCCACAACATAGCAGCTGCGATCCACAACCTCCCTTGTAATATACACAACTCACAACACACACAGTACAACCCACAACCCCAAGTCTTCAAAATCAAAGAGAACGTACAACTCACAACACACACAGTACAACCCACAACCCCAAGTCTTCAAAATCAAAGAGAACGTACAACTCACAACACACACAGTACAACCCACAACCCTAAGTCTTCAAAATCAAAGAGAACGTACAACTCACAACACACACAGTACAACCCACAACCCAAAGGCTTCAAAATCAAACAGAACGTACAACTCATAACCCCAGTACAACCTACGACCCCAAGTCTTCCAAATCAAAGAGAACGTATAACTCACAACACACACAGTACAACCCCACCCACAACCCTAGTCTTCCAGCATGAAACAGGCGAAGCCCATGGATGACGGAGCTGGGTTATAACCACGGGTTGTGGCGCTGGTGCCACATCATCAGGCCTATAACGAGGGGTTCGTGTCCCCCAGCAGCGCCTTCTGCACGCACGCCTCTCTCTCTGATCTCCACACACGAACGGGGCTGACTTCAAAGCTCGCTTCTCTCTCTCTCTCTCTCTCTCTCTCTCTCTCTCTCTCTCTCTCTCTCTCTCTCTCTCTCTCTCTCTCTCTCTCTCTCTCCTGTAGGAGGAGAGAGAGGGGGGGGGGGGAAGGAAGGAAGGGGGAGGAGGGGAAGGGGAGACGTGGGTCAAGGGGGAGGGGAGACACACACACACACACACCCTACAACTCCTTCCCTAGGCTATATAGGGGGAAGGGGGAAGGGGGGAAATGGGGGAGGGAGGGGGAAAGGGGGGAGGGAGGGGGAAAAGGGGGATGGGGAAGGGGAAAGGGGGGAGGGAAGGGGAAAGGGGGAAGGGGGAGGTAGGAAAGGGGGAGGGAAGGAGGGAGGGGGAGGGGGAAAGGGGGAGGAAAGGGGAAAAGGGGAGGGGGAAAGGGTGAGGGGGAAAGGGGGGAGGGAGGGGAGGTTCCTCTGTGTCCCCCTTGTGTTAGCTAGTGTTCAGTGGCAGGCCTCTGAGCAAGTCCTACTGACACGTTACAGCTAGGCTAACAAGCCAATTCGACCATCAAACCCACTGTTGTCTTAACAAACCTATTCGACCATTAAACCCACTGTTAATTATCTAACAACCCTGTTCGACCATTAAACCCACTGTTAATTATGTAACAACCCTGTTCGACCATTAAACCCACTGTTAATGATCTAACAAGCCTGTTCGACCATTAAACCCACTGTTAATTATGTAACAAGCCAATTTGACCATCAAATCCCCTTCTGGTTTTACATAACACAATTCGCAGGAGAAAAACTCCGTATGACGTGCAAATGACACAGGTGTAATGGCGGGGTTCACAGAGGAGGACAATACAATGACCTTGACCCAGTACAAAGATGTATGGTCAGGTCTTCGCGTGACCTGTGGTCCCGGAGCGTGTGGCAGGTCACGCGTCAGCGGAGGCCAAAGGTTAGGTCAGGTGTGTCACACTCCAGGGGTCGCCAGAGGGGTCACAAAGTCTTCAGGTAAAAGGTCTTCAGAAAGGTCTTCGGTATGTGTTTGCACAGTACCACTTAAGTGTTGTAAAAATCAATATATATTTTTTCTTTCTTCTCCCATTGATGTCAAAATGTATCAGTCGTCTTTTTCAGCCAAAGTTTTGTGACTTGAACAGCTTGAACGATGAACATTTTATGCTAAATCAACTTGCGTCATCTTGCCATTTAAATTTCCGGCATTTTTTCAAGACATTTTAAAAGAACGCCACCTTTTTCTCTCTCTCCCCTCCACACTCGAACCTATCACATATATTTCCCGTGTAGTATATTCTCGTCACAACACTATATTTACTCCACGGGGTCTAAATTATTATCATTTATCCCATTTATGCCCAAG
>NC_092268.1:5971965-6014465 GCF_036320965.1 Panulirus ornatus
TATAAAGAACTAATCTATATATATATATATATATATATATATATATATATATATATATATATATATATATATATATATATATATATATACATTTTTTTTTTTCAAACTATTAACCATTTCCCACGTTAGCGAGGTAGCGTTAAGAACAGAGGACTGGGCCTTTGGGGGAATATCCTCACTTGGCCACCTTCTGTGTTCCTTCTTTTGGGAAATGAAAAAAAGCGAGAGGGGAGGATTTCCAGCCCCCCGGTCCCTATATATATATATATATATATTTTTTTTTTTTTTTTTTTTTATACTTTGTCGCTGTCTCCCGCGTTTGCGAGGTAGCGCAAGGAAACAGAAGAAAGAAATGGCCCAACCCCCCCCCCCCATACACATGTACATACACACGTCCAGACCCGCAAATATACATACCTACACAGCTTTCCATGGTTTACCCCAGACGCTTCACATGCCTTGCTTCAATCCACTGACAGCACGTCAACCCCTGTATACCACATGACTCCAATTCACTCTATTTCTTGCCCTCCTTTCACCCTCCTGCATGTTCAGGCCCCGATCACACAAAATCTTTTTCACTCCATCTTTCACCTCCAATTTGGTCTCCCTCTTCTCCTCGTTCCCCCCACCTCCGACACATATATCCTCTTGGTCAATCTCTCCTCACTCATTCTCTCCATGTGCCCAAACCATTTCAAACACCCTCTTTCTGCTCTCTCGACCACGCTCTTTTTATTTCCACACATCTCTCTTACCCTTACGTTACTTACTCGATCAAACCACCTCACACCACACATTGTCCTCAAACATCTCATTTCCAGCACATCCATCCTCCTGCGCACATCTCTACCATAGCCCACGCCTCGCAACCATACAGCATTGTTGGAACCACTATTCCCTCAAACATACCCATTTTTGCTTTCCGAGATAATGTTCTCGACTTCCACACATTTTTCAAGGCTCCCAAAATTTTCGCCCCCTCCCCCACCCTATGATCCACTTCCGCTTCCATGGTTCCATCCGCTGACAGATCCACCCCCAGATATCTAAAACACTTCACTTCCTCCAGTTTTTCTCCATTCAAACTCACCTCCAATTGACTTGACCCTCACCCCTACTGTACCTAATAACCTTGCTCTTATTCACATTTACTCTCAACTTTCTTCTTCCACACACTTTACCAAACTCAGTCACCAGCTTCTGCAGTTTCTCACATGAATCAGCCACCAGCGCTGTATCATCAGCGAACAACAATTGACTCACTTCCCAAGCTCTCTCATCCCCAACAGACTTCATACTTGCCCTCTTTCCAGGACTCTTGCATTTACCTCCTTTACAAACCCCATCCATAAACAAATTAAACAACCATGGAGACATCACACACCCCTGCCGCAAACCTACATTCACTGAGAACCAATCACTTTCCTCTCTTCCTACACGTACACATGCCTTACATCCTCGATAAAAACTTTTCACTGCTTCTAACAACTTGCCTCCCACACCATATATTCTTAATACCTTCCACAGAGCATCTCTATCAACTCTATCATATGCCTTCTCCAGATCCATAAATGCTACATACAAATCCATTTGCTTTTCTAAGTATTTCTCACATACATTCTTCAAAGCAAACACCTGATCCACACATCCTCTACCACTTCTGTGTATATATATATACACATCCGTAAATATTGAGTCTAGTAATTCTGGTTACATTTTACTGTTTGAGGAGAGAGAGAGAGAGAGAGAGAGAGAGATTTATCAACATTACGGTCAAGACAACAGACGGGCCACGTCACAAATTAATCCTTTAATTACCTTAATGATTTCCATGGACAGTAAAATAATCGTAAAGTAATTTCAATACTTTACCCAATTCTTTCGTATACCCCATTAACCAAAATTACCTCATACAATATAATCTCTTTCCTCGTCCCATCTAGAAATAATTAATCTATTTCAAGAAATAATATCGTTTACAATAATCATTAATTGCACTTAAAGCAATTAATATTTTTGTTATGTAATCTTTTTGTTATATCATCACAGTTCATTGTCTGGCACTGGGAATAAGTTCATGTGTGTGTAGTGAAGGATCAAGGTAATGAGAAGTATTTTTGGAGTTATAATAATAATAAATGTTTTTCTTTTTTCCAAAAATCTTCTATTGCTTATTTCAAGATCAAAGTTGGCTTGACCATTAGTTCCATCTTTGTGGTCATTAAAGTTACTACATCACCGACACAGTGATATACTGATGGTTTGTGAGTTGTTTGGGTGTTATATGAACCACTAAATATACAGTTAAACATGTTGTATGACTTATTTCACCTTCAGTGTAGCTTAATTATAGGAAAAGGGACATAAAAGAAAAATAAAATGGGTGGATAGTGTTTGGAAAATGGTGAGAAACACTTGCATTATCTTCCGTGTTCTGAGATGGCATTTTCTTTCCATTAGGAAACAAATGAAGTTACCTTTTCCATTTCATACTATTCACCATTTCCTGCGTTAGCGAGGTAGCGTTAAGAACAGAGGATGAGGACTGGGCCTTTGAGGGAATATCCTCACTTGGCCCCCTTCTCTGTTCCTTCTTTTCGAAAAGTAAATACAGGAGGGGAGGATTTCCAGCCCCCCTGAGCTCCCTCCACCTTTTAGTCGCCTTCTACGACACGCAGGGAATACGTGGCAAGTATTCTGCCTCCCCTATCCCCAGGGATAGATTAAGTTACATGTCTAACATTTCAATAAGTGGCATAACTCCTTCAAAACCTTAAACTAACACTTCATATGTCCAATAAAAACCTAATTGGTTAGATGCTGAGAAAGAATAGCATATAATTCTTACAATTATCAAACTCTGGCATATTGTTCAGGTTTTGATCCAAGTTATGATGCATGTCTAACTGGCGACTCCCGATCATGGAGAACAGAGAACAATAATAACAGTCCACAGAACAATTGTTATGTGTCTGTCATACTATGAAACTCATGCTAGACAAGCAACACAAAAAATAATACAGGCCCGTAATAAATGAACCACAAAATTATAATATCATGCACATATGTGTTCATCAAAACAAACATCAAATTATCTTTAAAAATCATAATTTCAAACTCCTCCTCTTCTGGTCTCTCCATTACCCTTTGGCACTCGAAATGAATTAGTTTGGAACAGAAATATATATATTTCAATAAACATATATATATGGGAATAAATAAAGGCAGACAGTATGAATTATGTACATGTGTATATATGTATATGTCTGTGTGTGTATATATATGTGTACATTGAGATGTATAGGTATGTATATGTGCGTGTGTGGACGTGTATGTATATACATGAGTATGTGGGCGGGTTGGGCCATTCTTTCGTCTGTTTCCTTGCGCTACCTCGCTAACGTGGGAGACAGCGACAAAGCAAAATAAATAAATATATATCAATAAACACAAGACCATACTGAAGCATTTACAACCTTGCAAAAAATGTCGTGTAGGGTATGTGAGAAGGGTAAGTGGATCTAACCAAGATGCAGTTTTGCACTTAAGAACAACTGCTCAATCATCAAAGATGAATTAATGTTATATGTTTCCAATGCTTTCAAGTGACATCTAATTTTAGGAAAGGAAAGGTCGAGACATCTTTTGAATGTCCAGTAAACCTTCAAAGACATTAGAATAACATTCACTTGTCTAGGCACTTACACCTTTGCACTTAAGAACAACTGCTCAATCATCAAAAATGAATTCATGTACATGTTTCCAATGCTTTTAAGAGACATCTAAGTTTAGGAAAGGAAACGTCAAGACATCCTTTGAATCTCCAGTCAACCTTCAAAGACATTAGAACAACACTCACTTGTCTAGGCACTTACACCTTTGCACTTATGAACAACTGCTCAATCATCAAAGACGAATTCTTGTACATGTCTGTAATGCTTTTAAGAGACATCTAAGTTTAGGAAAGAAGGGTCAAGACATTCTTTGATGCTCCAGTCAACCTTCAAAGACACATTAGAGCAACACTCACTTGTCTAGGATGTCATTTTGCAAGGCCCTCAACTTCTCGATGACAGGTTGGATGCCTAGCATGAGGAACTCATACCGGAGATGAAGCCTGAACTCGAGTGAGTCTTCTCCCGGACCCCAGCGGATAATGGCATTAATGAAGGACATGAGGGCAATCTTGAGGGACAGCTCGTCTGCATAATTACCCCAAGAACGATCGAGGTCCACAATCAGGGTCTGTGTGAGGGTGAGATTGTACAACCTTGGTTAACCATTTGAAGTTGAGACATCTTGATCGTATTCATATAAACCATATGAACACCAAGCTCACTCTAGTATTTCCATAACACATTGAGGCAATATTATGTATCATTACTGAGTCAATGCAAAATCAAATACTTGAACACCAACTCACTGTATATTTCCATAAACATTAGCAATATATTATGTATCATTACTGAGTCAATGCAAAATTCAAATACATCTTGACCATATATATAAAAACCATATGAACACCAAACTCACTGTACTATTTCCATAAGACATTAAAGCAATATATTGGTGTATCATTACTGAGTCAATGCAAAATTCAAATACATCTTGATCACATATATACAAACCATATGAACACCAAGCTCACTGTACTATTTCCATAAGACATTAAAGCAATATATATTGGTGTATCATTACTGAGTCAATGCAAAATTCAAATGCCACAAAAACACACAGGGACCCCATCAACTCACCTGGAACCTAGTTCTTTCTCCTGCAAACTTCTGAAAATGGAGCATAGATTCGAGAACTTTTTTATGTCCACCTGGAAGCAGACAGACACCACCCAGGATTTCCAAAACCATTGTCTTCGTCTTGAGGTTTTCTGTACTCAAACTTTGCGAGATGACGTTCATACACGTAGGGTGAGCTAAAATATGCTTCCGTCCATTCTGAAATTATATTGAAAAAAATTCTTATCATTAAGTATACAGAGTTAAGATAGACAGTTACATGTTTTGTGAACATAGTAATGTCCTCTTTGGCAAATCCAACAAGCTACAGTTATTACATTTTAGTCAGTATGAGAAATTTATAAATGACAGTGTTTCATGAACATGAAGTGCTTACTAAATCCAAAATCCTACAATTTTAATCAGGTTAATGGTATGATGACACCAAAAGAACAATTTCTCGACACCATTTTGGGTCAAACACCAAATTAGGTTACCACATCACTACTGTATGCCACTCCACTTCCATACAAAGTACAATGGGTGTGGACTAAGTGCTCTACACAGATGGAAAACAACTTAAATATAGTTAGAATTAAAAATTATATCAAGATATAAGAAAGGTATATATAAGAAAGTTGTATGATGTGAAAAGATTATAGCGGTATGAATGACGAAGACTTCCAACATACATACATCATATTTCTGTTCATATTCTTACAACTGGTTAGTTAATCATAACAATTTCCATTTATCTAAGTCTATAACTCCTTTCTAACCCTAATAAAGCACCATAAGGAACCATGCCTTCCTTTGCACCCATCCATTCTCTAACTATCATGTAAAAAAATACAATAAAAAACCCAAAGATGTCTACCATCCACAGCCAAACCCCTCAACCAATTAATACATCATCACACACACACACTCACATCATCCAATAAAAATAATAACACACTTACCGAATTATTCATTAAGGCTTTAACACAGGCAATGACATGCATGTGGATGCTCGACTGGAAGGTGGTGTCATCCATCTTGGTCAGGAAGTGGAGGAGGGAAGTCAGTCCACCAGCTTCCATGAATTCGTTCACGAAAGTGTTGCTCTGTGTGGCCAAGGCAGTCTTGAGTCCTTCTGTGTACTTGAGCCACGAGTGTTGCTGGTACTGGTCCGTGGGCACCGTCAGCTCTGCATATTCCTCTAACTTGGCTATGTACGCTTCGGGGCGCTCAATTTTCTGGAAGGACAATGAAAATCAGAGGTCAAACACATTGAACAAGTTGCTTGTCCCATCACAAAACTACTACTTTGGTTTATATATCAACACTACTTTCGTTTATAGAACTCAAGATCAATTTTGATTGTGGGTATGACATTAATATGATAAGGTGTTTTATATACATCATACACATTAATGATAGCTGCGGCAAGAGCAATTTTGATTCTGGGTATCACATTAATATGATAAGGTGTTTTATATACATCATAAACATTAATAATAGCTATGGCAAGACCAATTTTGATTTTGGGTATGATATCAATGTTTTATACACATCATAAACATTAATGACAGCTGTGGCAAGACCAATTTTGATTTTGGTTATCACATTAATATGATAAGGTGTTTTATATACATCATACACATTAATGATAGCTGAGGCAAGACCAATTTTGATTCTGGGTATCACATTATTATAAGGTGTTTTATATACATCATACACATTAATGACAGCTGTGGCAAGAGCCACCATTTCAGTGGCTGTCAAGTTCCACTCCTCTGACCTCGTTAGCTGTTCTTTCTCTCTGCCTCAGCCACATATGCACCAGTGACACATCCTACCCACAAAAAATTACAATCTCTCCTTGTCATACATGACATTGGACTTCAACTCTACATTTTCCTGAAGTGACCACTATGCACTAGCTCCAACTTTTGACCAAATGGTTGGAGCAATAGATACAAGTAGATAGGAAGGTTTAGGTAGAACAATTAGGTAGAAACATTAGGTAGAAGTAGAAGGTAGGAACACTGGGCTGGAGCATTAGGAAGAAGTAGATATTAGGAAGAAACATTAGGTAGAAGTAGTAGGTAGAAACACTGGGCTGGAGCATTAGGAAGAAGAAGACATTAGGTAGGAATTTCTGCAAATGCTGCACTACAGTTCCCTTCTGGCAGTGGCCTGTTAAGGTCAAGGCGCTAACAGCTAAATAGCGGTACTGGAGTTCCAGTTGTGAACAGACGTCAAGACATACAGACAGACAGACAGAAGTGAGAACTAGTTCAGAGAAGGAATAACCTTCGTGGTAACCTATCCTTCTACATAAATACAACCCTTTTTTCTTTTTCTTTCAAACTATTCGCCATTTCCCGCATTAGCGAGGTAGAGTTAAGAACAGAGGACTGGGCCTTTGATGGAATATCCTCACCTGGCCCCCTTCTCTGTTCCTTCTTTTGGAAAATTAGAAAAAAAAACGAGAGGAGAGGATTTCCAGCCCTCCCTCAGCTCCCTCCACCTTTTAGTCGCCTTCTACGACACACAGGGAATACGTGGCAAGTATTCTGCCTTCCCTATCACCAGGGATAAATACAACCCAAACCAATGAAAACTCAAGTTACTCAAAAAACTTATACATTAGGCGAGACATGTTTGAGGCACCAAAAAAAAAAATATATATATATATACGTATAGTGAAGCTTATCCCTGGGGATAGGGGAGGCAGAATACTGGCCACGTATTCCCTGCGTGTCGTGGATGGCGACTAAAAGGTGGAGGGAGCTGAGGGAGGCTGGAAATCCTCCCCTCCTGTGTTTACTTTTCCAGAAGAAGGAACAGAGAAGGGGGCCAGGTGAGGATATTCCCTCAAAGGCCCAGTCCTCTGTTCTTAACGCTACCTTGCTAACGCGGGAAATGGCGAATAGTTTGAAAAAAAGAAAGAAAGAAGTGAAGCTCAATATATTACAAGTGTACATTTTAAACTGGTTTCATATAACAAGTGTGCATTTTCAACTGGTTTCATATTACAAGTGTACATTTTAAACTGGTTTCATATTACAAGTGTGCATTTTAAACTGGTTTCATATTACAAGTGTACATTTTAAACTGGTTTCATATTACAAGTGTGCATTTTAAACTGGTTTCATATATCATGCCATTTTGATTTCATGGAAAAGATTTGTAGTTAACAAGTATACATGTATATGTGCTGTGTGTGGACGTGTATGTATATACATGTGTATGTGGGTGGGTTGGGCCATTCTTTCGTCTGTCTCCTTGCGCTACCTCGCTAACGCGGGACACAGCGACAAAGCAAAATAAATAAAATAATAAATAAGCATAAACGACTACCTGTATTATCATTATTGGAGAGAGAAAAACTAATCAGTCTTATAGAATAGGGTGGGTAATCAGAAACAGAGACAAGTCCAGCATGATTGTATCACACAATAGCCATCATTATGAACACAAACCACTGCATAGGATAATCACCTTGTTAGAAGACTGAAGTGTGTGGTAGTCATACAGGAGCTGAAGTTGCTTCTCGGGTGGGAAGTTCAGGATACCATTCTTCTGAATGGCAGTTAGGTCGAGCTCATCCTGGGGTGAAAAGAAACCATCATCAGTTACGTCTAGCTCATCCTGGGATGAAATCATCATCAGTTAAGTCTAGCTCATCCTGGGAGGAAAAGAAATGGCCCAACCCACCCCCATACACATGTATATATATACACGTCCACACATGCAAATATACATACCTATACATCTCAATGTACACATATATATACACACACAGACATATACATATATACACATGTACATAATTCATAGTCTGCCTTCATTCATTCCCATCGCCACCTCGCTACACATGGAATAACAACCCCCTCCCCCCTTATGTGTGCGAGGTAGCGCTAGGAAAAGACAACAAAGGCCACATTCGTTCACACTCAGTCTCTAGCTGTCATGTAATAATGCACCGAAACCACAGCTCCCTTTCCACATCCAGGCCCCACACAACTTTCCATGGTTTACCCCAGATGCTTCACAGGCCCTGGTTCAATCCACTGACAGGCCATTATATGCTTTCTACAAGTCTTGAGAATACAATCACCAAACACATGCTGCTACAAATACAGTTTATCCTACAGTCTTTATATATAGCTTCGTCTGTGTGCATAATCATTATCATAAACATTACCAGACTCCATTATATAGTGGTGACTGTGAAAGCAAGGCCTCTCCTTCGACAAGAATCCATCATTCACAATGGACAGAAATCAGGACAGTTCTGTCAAAAAACAATTTATTCCAAAGGAGTCCATCATTTCCCTTCTCCTGTGTAGAGTCCAGCCCAACAGCTGCATGAGGACCAGAAAAGGAGTCTTGGGTTTGTACAATGCCTACAAAAGCCTTTTCCACTCTCCATGTATTTTTCAGAGGTGATACACGCCAAAGGTTCCTTGTGGACACAAGTATATGATTCTCTCAGGGCGAATTCATCGTACATCTGGCTGCTGAGACTATAGTATTTCTAATGGTAGAAGAAGCATCAGCAAACTGCCTCACTGTGCCCCAGGCTATCTTGAGGGTGGATGATGATGGCTTTTTCCCTAATCTTCCAGGTCCATTTCTGGAATATCGCTTCTGGGAGTTGTGTATTTCTCCCATCTATACATCTGAAGGGTTGGCTCATATTTTTTGAAGGAAGTAAAAAGCCTAAATTCTTGCCTAGAAGCAAGAAAAAAAAAAAAAATGGATGCATGAAAGAGAACTTGGCACAGTGGATGCTTAGAACATACAAACAGGTGGCTGCTTGATGGAGTGTACGTTATTAGTATCTCACCTCTTTTGGGAAACTAGGACCTTATAAAACTAAAACACACAAACCAATTCCAAGCCACTATATCTCCTACATGCCATGGAATGTGATTAAGATGAGCAGGAATGGTGGACTGGCTGGGAATTTTCCTGTATCCTGTACTAATGTACTAAAGAGAACAAGTTTGTAACCTCCCCCATGCAATGGTTATCACACACACACGAAAAACCAACACTGACTCCATCTCTTTCATTTACCACACTGTTTTAATCATCATTTAAAAACCTCTGCTTTAAAAAAATAATAAAAAAGGTGGGAGGAGGGGGGAGTGTATGAGTAATAACGATCGTACCAGTAGTTCTGTGACTTTGGTTTGGAGTTCCTCTGGGGCTAAATGGTCAGTCATGTTGGGTGGTGGTGCCATCTGCACCATCTGTGGCTGTTCCGACACCACATGTTCAATCTGGGGAGGTTCCGAACCCTTCTGCGAAGAGGAAGGAGAAAATGAAGCATTATCTACATATATTTGCTTATAAAATGCTGTATTACCTACATATTTGCTTCTTCAAGTGTGTGTGTGTGTGTGTGTGTGTGTGTGTGTGTGTGTGTGTGGGGGGGGGGGGGGGGGGGGAGATGAAGGGGAAATGGAAAAAAAAAAGAAAGGGAGAGTGAGGGGGGAGGAAGGGAAAGAAAAGTGTGGTAGGGAGAGAGAGAGGAGAGAGAGAGAGAGAGAGGAGAGAGAGAGAGAGAGAGAGAGGGGGGGGGGGGGTGAAGAATGACAGAATTTGAATGAGATATTAATGTAATGGCCATCTTCACTACATGCAACTGCAGAGTATCTCTGTCCCTACATGGCAGAGAGTACAAAACAGAACTGTATAAACCACTGGTGATATATGAACTATAAACCACTGGTGATATATGAACTAACATCATACATTTGCTGTACACTACCACTGTCAAAAATATAGCAATGAAAACGTAAAAGTTAGCACATCTTTAAATGAAAATGTAAAAGTTAGCACATCTGTACATCGGAGACCCTGAAATGAATTACTTTAAGCAAGAAATCAATTATAAAATTACTACAAGGATGATGAATGAGCACGAAAAAACCTTATTATTGTGCCAAACCAGAACTTAGGAGGCAAATAACTAGATTAAAATTAATGTACCATTAAACTCGTGGTAAATTGGTTTAATATATGCATGAACCATTGTGCTATATAATACAGTCCAGTCCATACACAACCTTCCCTTATCACTGTGCTCTCTCTCTCTCTCTCTACCACTTTTCTTTCCCTTCCTCCCCTCACTCTCCCTTTCTTTTTTCCATTTCCCCTTCTCTCTCTCTCTCTCTCTCTCTCATCTCTCTCTCTCTCTCTCTCTCTCTCTCTCTCTCTCTCCTTCCTGCTTTACCCTTCCCTAAACTCATATAGATTCTCTACAGGTCCAGCCCCCCACACTGGCAATTTACCAACATTCCAACCATTTCCAAACTTCATCTTCAACTCTTCCAATCATTCCTGTCTCTGTTTCCAATTTTCCATATTCATAACCATTTTCATTCTTTGCCATTCAAAAACCTAAGATCCGTCTCTATACCTTGCATTTTCCCCTGTGACATTGGTCACGCTATATATCAAAATCTAATTCTTATTCCTCCTATGAAACTTAACTACAACACCCGTAGGTTGTTCTTAACTCACAACTGTCCTCTCTCACACCCCGGCCATTTGTTTACATGTAAACATCATCCAAACATCCAATCATTCACTATATATTTTGACTCAATTTACTCCCCCAATATCTGAAAGACCTGACCACCTCCACTATGTACATCACTTTAGACCACTCTGTCTTCAATAACCTCCAGGTTCATAATGTTTTTATTATACACAATCTCTTCTTTTGCCTTAATTAAACAGGAATAGGGGAATAACAACCTCATTTGCATACACCCAGTTTCAAGCAGTAAGGCACCATTTTTCTCAATCTAAATTCTTTCATCTAAACACAAAAACCCTGTCCACAGATGTATGTCAGAACCCAGACATTCTAATCATTCCTTTCAAATTAATGGTGAGTAAGTGGGGTTGTCCAAAATCAAAAGGTTAAGATAAATGAATAAAGGGAAAATATGAGGTTGGAATATACTATGAGCATTGGATATTAATGATACACAAGAATATACAGTAAGTCATTTCAAGTGACGAATTAACTCGTTTCAAGTGATGATGGAGACGGCAAAGGACATAATTAGGCGCTCATTTCAGCAGTAGGCCTACTGATAATTGCCTTGGTCATTAAGGAAGACAAAGTCATTTTGCAACAACAGAATAGATTAATTACCTTCCTCAGGAGTGCAAGATAATGACCACACATGCTCTCCCTGTACTTAATGGTCATGTAACAACTGTAATGATGATAATACAGCAGTTCATGCTCGGGTAAAGATGGTCATGTAATATGATCATGGTGATAATAATGACATAAATGTCTGTTATCTATCAATGCAGTTCTAAACGGGCAGAAAAGTAGTGAGAATGTAGCAGTCAGACAGATAGTGGAGATACTGAAGATAGTAATTTAGTTATTCATCACAAGGCATTGATGCAAAGGGTAATGATGTTGGATTGAACACAGACAAAACCCAGACTCATTTCACTTGCTAATTAACCTTTATAAATCCTTTTCATGTTCTTGAGGTTTATTGACTTTGAGACAAACTTTCTATCGCCATTTGCAACCATTTTTCATCATTGCAACCTTATCATATTCATTGAATGATGACTGGAAAGCTGTATTGCTAAAGACAATAACAATGCTCTTGGTTAATGAGATGCGTATGCAAATGACTTAACTCATCTTGCTAAAGGGCAAACATCACTCATTTCTCATCTTGTATTATCACAGATCAGGGACATCCATCTCGACTTCCATGCCTGAGTGTCCCACATGAAACACCCAGGGTCCAAAATTCCTGGAGTGTTATTGTGTGATGGTTTCTGCCTTTTGTTCATGATCAAATTACACTTAGTCTCTCACAGTCATTCAACTTGTTCATAAACTGCCTCTTTCATACACCAAGATGTCATGAACAAGATGGGGACAAATATAAAATGTAAATTATTCATAATGGAAGCATACATTACACACATTTTACATCAGAGAATGGGATCAGAAATATACATCTTTATAAACATTTTCACAAATACATTGGAAGGGAAAAATACCTCTTTTGCTAAAGCCATGGGCCAGAAGAGAGGTCAAGTTTGTTATGTGTTGTGGACACAAGAATCTCAATCGTTAATAACATATACACAAATGTAGTTGAACTAACAACCATTGACCTTACATCATATGTTAAGACAAAAAAGAACATAATATACATTTCTTTTGCTAAAGCCATGGGCCACAAGAGAGGCCAAGTTTGTTGTGTGTTGGGGACACGAGAATCTCAATCGTTAATAAGATATGCACAGATGTAGCTGAACTAACAACCATTGACCTTACTTCATATGTTAAGACAAAGACATAATAATATACATCTCATAAAACTTACAAAGCAAAAGCAATTGGAATACCACTCCCCTCGCCTCATCTTCCCTCTCTTCATCCTTCTTGACCTTGACCTGGGTTCTGAGTGTGACCGTTGTCTGTAACGGTCACCAGCACGGCTGTTACTGTGTGACCAATCTGGTGACGACGATACACGATCACCGAACGACGTCACTCGTTCCTGGAAGTCTCTCGCAGGTCACTGAGGCTTGACCTGGGAGAACGTTGGGATCTCTGTCTTCAAACTCATCTCAATTTATGATGTGATCATGAATCATACATAATATTATAGACTTGGAGTGTTAATATATACTTATAGTCTTGTACATATACATCCACAATTATTCTTAAATACTGTACTATTTATGAATAAATGTATTCATAATTTAAGATAACACTAATGTCATATGACTTCAAAGGAAAGCTTCCACACTCAATTTTATCCACAAGATTCAAATCTACAGAGTAAATTCTACTGCAATTATCTTTTCTTTTTTTTAATATCTTTATTGAAATGAGGTGGACTGAAATACAGGGACCAAACCCTGTGCATGAATAAATGTATTTATTACCTACCCACACAACATGTATTTATTACCTCACCCCCACACATCATGTATTTATTACCCCACCCCCACACAACATGTATTTATTACCCCACCCCCACACAACATGTATTTATTACCTCCACCCCCACACAACATGTATTTATTACCTCACCCCCACACATCATGTATTTATTACCCCACCCCCACACAACATGTATTTATTACCTCACCCCCACAACACATGTATTTATACCCCACCCCCACACACATGTATTTATTACCCCACCCCCACACAACATGTATTTATACCCCACCCCCCCCCACACAACATGTATTTATTACCCCACCCCCACACAACATGTATTTATTACCTCACCCCCACACAACATGTATTTATTACCCCACCCCCACACAACATGTATTTATTACCTCACCCCCACACAACATGTATTTATTACCTCACCCCCACACAACATGTATTTATTACCTCACCCCCACACAACATGTATTTATTACCCCACCCCCACACAACATGTATTTATTACCCACCCCCACAAATCATGTATTTATTACCCCACCCCCACACAACATGTATTTATTACCTCACCCCCACACAACATGTATTTATCACCCCACCCCCACACAACATGTATTTATTACCCCACCCCCACACAACACAAGCTGTGGCGAATGAGCTAAAACAACCCCGCCAAATGTCTGGGTTTAACTACCTTATGATGATGGTTAAAAAAATTATGGTAAAAAACTTACATTGGAGGCTTCCTAAATACAGTGAATCACATGTACTAATAAGGTTCTAACTACAAAATTATCACATGTACTTCTATGATCCTCAGGTTCAAAAACCAAAAAACCAAATCTAAAGTTGACAAACTCAAATCCCCTTCTGCAGGACAAGACATTTCCATATATCCAAGTTAGAACAAGAATATCTTTGACATTTTATGTCTCTTATGCCTTGCATATATTTTTTTTGGGGGGTCATAGTCAACAATGCATCATATTCGCCTGTCATCCACCTGTTGTTACCTTCATCACAACCATCTCCCATCTTCTATCTGGGGGACACACTTGTAACCTGTCATCCACCTGTTGTTACATTCCTCACAACCACCTCCCATCTTCTATCTGGGGGACACACTTGTAACCTGTCATCCACCTGTTGTTAAATCTATCACAACCATCTCCCCTCTTCTATCTGGGGGACACACGTGTAACCTGTCATCCACCTGTTGTTACATCAATCACAACCATCTCCCATCTTCTATCTGGGGGACACTTGTAAAATCTAAATATCCTATTAAGACAAAAAAGGGAAGGAATGAATAGTTCCTAATATATTAAGGCAATTTGGTGATGCTGGAATTGCCATTGTTAATTAGGAATTTGATCGCTTGAGTTAGATAACTGGAAACCAGTTCACTCATCTATTCATTCCACTTTTGGGTGGATATACAAACTTGGTATATCCACAATTATCATCTTCCTCTGATTGGCCTAATTTGCCACAAATGGGAAATTTAATTTTCACACATCACTAGGAATAAGATACACCTTAATTAAACAAACACCATCTAATTATCATATTGTTAACCCCTCCACCTAAACCACCAGTTAACCAATTACATCTGTCCAATCTATAAATCAACCAACTAAACTCTATAAAAAAAGTTTTTAATTCCACTCAGTTAATTAATCCCTTTCAAAACTACCATTCAATCACCCCACTTTGGTTTGATAATCACCCGTTGGACCAGCTGATATTCCCACCTAAACTACCATTACATCAGCTTATCCTGACTTATAGCCAACAGCTTGATCTCAGCTTGCCTAAATCCATCTATGGAAAGGGAAGACTGAAGGCAACAGCTTGATCTCAGCTTACCTGAAGCCATTTACTGAGGGTCGTTTTATGGAGTTGAGGTTAGGTTTGGGGATGTCTGACCAAGCTGGGATCTTGGTCGAACTTTTAATGGACCCCCAGTCTGGTCTCAAGCTTTCCTGTAATGTTTGAAATTGAATTAGAAATGTATTTTATCCCCTAACAATAAATAAACACTTAATACATAAGAGGATCATATGTTTACAGTAATTAATGAGCTTAATATATCTGTATACAAAATCTAAGTCTTCTCTGGGTCTATATAGAAGACTTTTTAATGATGTGAGTTAAATTGTTCTCAAGAGCTGAAGTACCCACACACACACACACACACACACACACACACACACACAACTACACACACTGTATATCTCTTCAGTCTACAAACTGGCTGTTCTTATTAGTAATACCTTGACCTGTGTAATAACCAATTACTGTTTCTGTGTGGAGGGTTAAGTGATACAAGATGAAACAAGACATAATGATTACTTGCAAATCCTGCACAATTACACCAATTAAATTATGAATTACATCTAATATATATGTTAAAGTTAACTTTTCACTAACTCGACATGTACAGCAATTTATCATTCTCACTTGGAAATAAATAAAGACTTTGTTCTTAAGAAATCAGGTGTCAGCACATAAACTAAAATGGCTAAATCAATAGTACTATTAAGTACTAAAATTGGTAAATCAATAGTACTATTAAGTACGAAGATTGCTAAATCATTAGCACTATTAAGTACTAAAATGGCTAAATCAATAGTACTATTAAGTACTAAAATGGCTACATCAATAGTACAATTAAGTACTAAAATGGTTACTGCCCTGGCCTTATGTGGGTCAAGGACACGAAAACTCCCCTTGCCCGGGCCTTAGGGGGTCAAGGACACTTAATCCCTTTGACCTGGCCTTATGTGGGTCAAGGACACTGTAACTCACCTTGACCTGGCCTTATGTGGGTCAAGGACACTGTAACTCACCTTGACCTGGCCACATACGAGTCAAGAACCCAGTAACTCACCTTGACCGGACCCCATACGAGTTAAGGACCCTGTAACTCACCTTGACCTGACCCCACTGTCGTAACTCACCTTGACATGGCCCTATCTGGGTCAGGGACCTCGTAACTCACCTTGACCTGGCCCCATACGAGTCAAAGACCCTGTAACTCACCTTGACATGACCCCACCCCCGTAACTCACCTTGACCTGGCCCTATCTGGGTCAGGGACCTCGTAACTCACCTTGACCTCTGCCCACGCGGGCCAGGGTATCTTGTCGACTCCGGCCCTCACACTGGCCCAGGAGGTGGAGGGCCAGCGGTCCAGGCTTGGGTTGGGCCACTCCTCGACCGTCAACCCTCGGAAACACGAGCCCAGCGCCTGCAAGTACACACCAGAACACACGTTAGTACACACGGGGCACTGTCTGCCTGCTGGGTACTGCCTGCCTGCTGGGTACTGCCCTGTTCTCCCTGCTGGTTATTCTGCCTGCTGGTACTGCCCTGTGTCTGTCTGCTGGGTACTGCCCTGTGTCTGCCTGCTGGGTACTGCCCTGTGTCTGCCTGCTGGGTACTGCCCTGTGTCTCCCTGCTGGGTTATGTCTGCCTGCTGGGTACTGCCCTGTGTCTGTCTGCTGGGTACTGCCCTGTGTCTGCCTGCTGGGTACTGCCCTGTGTCTGCCTGCTGGGTACTGCCCTGTGTCGTCTGCTGGGTACTGCCCTGTGTCTCCCTGCGGGAAACTGCCCTGTGTCTGCCTGCTGGTTATGTCTGCCTGCTGGTACTGCCCTGTGTCTGTCTGCTGGGTACTGCCCTGTGTCTGCCTGCTGGGTTATGCCCTGCCTGCTGGGTACTGCCCTGTGTCTGCCTGCTGGGTACTGCCTGTGTCTGCCTCTGGGTACTGCCCTGTGTCTTGTCTGCTGGGTACTCCCCTGTGTCTCCTGCGGGGTACTCCCCTGTGTCTGTCTGCTGGTACTGCCCTGTGTCTGCCTGCTGGGTTATGTCTGCCTGCTGGGTACTGCCCTGTGTCTGCCTGCGGTACTGCCCCTGTGTCTGTCTGCGGGGTACTCCCTGTGTCTGTCTGCGGGGTTTATGTCTGCCTGCTGGGTACTGCCCTGTGTCTGTCTGCTGGGTACTGCCCTGTGTCTCCCTGCTGGGTACTGCCCTGTGTCTGTCTGCTGGGTACTGCCCTGTGTCTGCCTGCTGGGTACTGCCCTGTGTCTGTCTGCTGGGTACTGCCCTGTGTCTGCCTGCTGGGTACTGCCCTGTGTCTGCCTGCTGGGTACTGCCCTGTGTCTGTCTGCTGGGTTATGTCTGCCTGCTGGGTACTGCCCTGTGTCTGTCTGCTGGGTACTGCCCTGTGTCTGCCTGCTGGGTACTGCCCTGTGTCTGTCTGCTGGGTACTGCCCTGTGTCTGCCTGCTGGGTACTGCCCTGTGTCTCCCTGCTGGGTTATTCTGCCTGCTGGGTACTGCCCTTTTCCCTGCCTGCTGGGTACTGCCCTGGGTCTGTCTGCTGGGTACTGCCCTGTGTCTGTCTGCTGGGTACTGCCCTGTGTCTGCCTGCTGGGTACTGCCCTGTGTCTGCCTGCTGGGTACTGCCCTGTGTCTCCCTGCTGGGTACTGCCCTGTGCTGTCTGCTGGGTACTGCCTGTGTCTCCCTGCTGGGTACTGCCCTGTGTCTGCCTGCTGGTACGCCCTGTGTCTGTCTGCTGGGTTATGTCTGCCTGCTGGGTACTCCCCTGTTCTGTCTGCTGGGTACTGCCCTGTGCTGCCTGCTGGGTTATGCCCTGTGTCTGTCTGCTGGGTACTGCCCTGTGTCTGCCTGCTGGGTTATGTCTGCCTGCTGGGTACTGCCCGTGTCTGTCTGCGGGGTACGCCCTGTGTCTGTCTGCTGGGTTATGTCTGCCTGCTGGGTACTGCCCTGTGTCTGCCTGCTGGGTACTGCCCTGTGTCTGCCTGCTGGGTACTGCCCTGTGTCTGTCTGCTGGGTACTGCCCTGTGTCTGCCTGCTGGGTACTACCCTGTGTCTGCCTGCTGGGTTATGTCTGCCTGCTGGGTACTGCCCTGTGTCTGTCTGCTGGGTTATGTCTGCCTGCTGGGTACTGCCCTGTGTCTGCCTGCTGGGTTATGTCTGCCTGCTGGGTACTGCCCTGTGTCTGTCTGCTGGGTACTGCCCTGTGTCTGTCTGCTGGGTTATGTCTGCCTGCTGGGTACTGCCCTGTGTCTGCCTGCTGGGTTATGTCTGCCTGCTGGGTACTGCCCTGTGTCTGTCTGCTGGGTTATGTCTGCCTGCTGGGTTCTGCCCTGTGCCCTGCCTGCTGGTTATGTCTGCCTGCTGGGTACTGCCCTGTGTCTGCCTGCTGGGTTATGTCTGCCTGCTGGTACTCCCCCTGTTTTCTGTCTGCGGGGTACTGCCCTGTGCCTGCCTGCTGGGTTATGTCTGCCTGCTGGGTACTGCCCTGTGTCTGCCTGCTGGGTTATGTCTGCCTGCTGGGTACTGCCCTGTGTCTGTCTGCTGGGTTATGTCTGCCTGCTGGGTACTGCCCTGTGTCTGCCTGCTGGGTACTGCCCTGTGTCTGCCTGCTGGGTTATGTCTGTCTGCTGGGTACTGCTCTGTGTCTGTCTGCTGGTACTGCCCTGTGTCTGCCTGCTGGGTTATGTCTGCCTGCTGGGTACTGCCCTGTGTCTGTCTGCTGGGTACTGCCCTGTGTCTGTCTGCTGGGTTATGTCTGCCTGCTGGGTACTGCCGTGTCTGCCTGCTGGGTACTGCCCTGTGTCTGCCTGCTGGGTTATGTCTGTCTGCTGGGTACTGCCCTGTGTCTGTCTGCTGGGTACTGCCCTGTGTGTCTGCTGGGTTATGTCTGCCTGCTGGGTACTGCCCTGTGTCTCCCTTTCTGGGTACTGCCCTGTGTCTGCCTGCTGGGTTATGTCTGCCTGCTGGGTACTGCCCTGTGTCTCCCTGCTGGGTACTGCCCTGTGTCTGCCTGCTGGGTACTGCCCTGTGTCTGCCTGCTGGGTTATGTCTGCCTGCTGGGTACTGCCCTGTGTCTGCCTGCTGGGTACTGCCCTGTGTCTGCCTGCTGGGTACTGCCCTGTGTCTGCCTGCTGGGTACTGCCCTGTGTCTGCCTGCTGGGTTATGTCTGCCTGCTGGGTACTGCCCTGTGTCTGCCTGCTGGGTTATGTCTGCCTGCTGGGTACGCCCTGTGTCTCCCCTGCTGGGTTATGTCTGCCTGCTGGGTTTACTGCCCTGTGTCTGCCTGCTGGGTACTGCCCTGTGTCTGTCTGCTGGGTACTGCCCTGTGTCTGCCTGCTGGGTACTGCCCTGTGTCTGCCTGCTGGGTACTGCCCTGTGTCTGCCTGCTGGGTTATGTCTGCCTGCTGGGTACTGCCCTGTGTCTGTCTGCTGGGTACTGCCCTGTGTCCTCCCTGCTGGGAAACTGCCCTGTGTCTGCCTGCTGGGTACTGCCCTGTGTCTGTCTGCTGGGTACTGCCCTGTGTCTCCCTGCTGGGTACTGCCCTGTGTCTGCCTGCTGGGTACTGCCCTGTGTCTGCCTGCTGGGTTATGTCTGCCTGCTGGGTACTGCCCTGTGTCTGCCTGCTGGGTACTGCCCTGTGTCTGCCTGCTGGGTACTGCCCTGTGTCTGTCTGCTGGGTACTGCCCTGTGTCTCCCTGCTGGGTACTGCCCTGTGTCTGTCTGCTGGGTACTGCCCTGTGTCTGTCTGCTGGGTACTGCCCTGTGTCTGCCTGCTGGAGGGGCAGTGTCAAGCTGTGACAGAAGGTAGCTTATGGTCAGCTTACCAGTGTGAAGATAAGCCGAATTTATGCTAAATATAAACCCACAGCTTAATACAGCTTAAGTAAGTGAGGTTTAAGTTAAATATAAACCCCTGGAATTAAGCATGATAAGCTTAGAGATAACCCACTGTAGTAGACCATGATAAGCTTAGAGATAAACCACTGTAGTAGACCATGATAAGCTTAGAGATAAACCATTGTAGTAGACCATGATAAGCTTAGAGATAAACCACTGTAGTAGACCATGATAAGCTTAGAGATAAACCATTGTAGTAGACCATGATAACCCTTAGAGATAAACCACTGTAGTAGACATGATAAGCTTAGAGATAAACCACTGTAGTAGACCTGATAAGCTTAGAGATAAACCACTGAGTAGACCATGATAAGCTTAAGATAAACCACTGTAGTAGACCATGAAAGCTTAGAGATAAACCACTGAAGTAGACCATGATAAGCTTAGAGATAAACCATTGTATAGACCATGATAAGCTTAGGTAAACCATTGAGTACCTGAAGCTTAAGAAAAACACTGTAGTAACCATGATAAGCTTAGAGATAAACCATTGTAGTAGACCATGATAAGCTTAAGAAAAACCACAGTAGTAGACCATGATAAGCTTAGAGATAAACCACTGTAGTAGACCATGATAAGCTTAGAGATAAACCACTGTAGTAGACCATGATAAGCTTAGAGATAAACCACTGTAGTAGACCATGATAAGCTTAGAGATAAACCATTGTAGTAGACCATGATAAGCTTAGAGATAAACCATTGTAGTAGACCATGATAAGCTTAGAGATAAACCACTGTAGTAGACCATGATAAGCTTAGAGATAAACCACTGTAGTAGACCATGATAAGCTTAGAGATAAACCACTGTAGTAGACCATGATAAGCTTAGAGATAAACCATTGTAGTAGACCATGATAAGCTTAGAGATAAACCACTGTAGTAGACCATGATAAGCTTAGAGATAAACCATTGTAGTAGACCATGATAAGCGTACAGATACGCCAGTGTATTAGGCTACCCTACGCTATGTACGCTATACGCCTGAGGGCGTTCCAATGTGGCTACGCTCTACGCTTAGCTTGGTTCCTTGCGTTACGGGCAGCTTAAGCTGGCAGCCAACAATACCCAGCTTTGGTTCAGTAACTCGTTAAAAGCAATTCCCCAGCGGTTGTGAGAGGCCAGTCAGGGAGGGACACACTTGGGGTCTGGTATAGTGAACAGAGGACTGGCAACTGTGTTCTCCCTCTATCTACATGTTCCATGTTATTATTCATATATTTCTCCCTCTATCTACATGTTCCATGTTATTATTCACATATTTCTCCCTCTATCTACATGTTCCATGTTATTATTCATATATTCTCATCTATCTACATGTTCCAGTATTATTCAATATTTCCTCTACTACATGTTCCATGTTATTATTCATATATTTCTCCCTCTATCTACATGTTCCATGTTATTATTCATATATTTCTCCCTCTATCTACATGTTCCATGTTATTATTCATATATTTCTCCCTCTATCTACATGTTCCATGTTATTATTCATATATTTCTCCCTCTATCTACATGTTCCATGTTATTATTCACATATTTCTCAATCTATCTACATGTTCCATGTTATTATTCATATATTTCTCCCTCTATCTACATGTTCCATGTTATTATTCACATATTTCTCCCATCTATCTACATGTTCCATGTTATTATTCATAATATTTCTCCCTCTATCTACATGTTCCATGTTATTATTCACATATTTCTCCTCTATCTACATGTTCCATGTTATTATTCATATATTTCTTCTCTTCTACATTCCTATATTCTCATTTTTCATTCTCTCATGTTCTTATTATTCATATATTTCTCCCTCTATCTACATGTTCCATGTTTATATTCATATATTTTCCTCCCTCTATCTACATGTTCCATGTTTATTATTCAATATTTCTCCCTCTATCTACATGTTCCATGTTATTATTCACATATTTCTCAATCTATCTACATGTTCCATGTTATTATTCATATATTTCTCCCTCTATCTACATGTTCCATGTTATTATTCATATATTTCTCCCTCTATCTACATGTTCCATGTTATTATTCATATATTTCTCCCTCTATCTACATGTTCCATGTTATTATTCATAATATTTTCTCCCTCTATCTACATGTTCCATGTTATTATTCATATATTTCTCCTCTATCTACATGTTCCATGTTATTATTCATATATTTCTCCCCTCATCTACATGTTCAGTTTATTTCTATATTTCTCCTCTATCTACGTTCCATGTTATTATTCATATATTTCTCCCTCTATCTACAATGTTCCATGTTATTATTCATATATTTTTCCTCTTTCCTCTATCTACATGTTCCCATGTTATTATTCATATATTTCTCCCTCTATCTACATGTTCCATGTCATTATTCACATATTTCTCCCTCTATCTACATGTTCCATGTTATTATTCACATATTTCTCCCTCTATCTACATGTTCCATGTTATTATTCACATATTTCTCCCTCTATCTACATGTTCCATGTTATTATTCACATATTTCTCCCTCTATCTACATGTTCCATGTTATTATTCATATATTTCTCCCTCTATCTACATGTTCCAGGTTATTATTCACATATTTCTCCCTCTATCTACATGTTCCATGTTATTATTCATATATTTCTCCCTCTATCTACATGTTCCATGTTATTATTCATATATTTCTCCCTCT
Source organism: Panulirus ornatus (assembly GCF_036320965.1). Lineage (NCBI taxonomy): Eukaryota > Metazoa > Arthropoda > Malacostraca > Decapoda > Palinuridae > Panulirus > Panulirus ornatus. Next base: position 5,995,089 of record NC_092268.1, read on the forward strand.
ATCTACATGTTCCATGTTATTATTCACATATTTCTCCCTCTATCTACATGTTCCATGTTATTATTCATAAATTTCTCCCTCTATATACATGTTCCATGTTATTATTCATATATTTCTCCCTCTATCTACATGTTCCATGTTATTATTCATATATTTCTCCCTCTATCTACATGTTCCATGTTATCACTCATATATTTCTCCCTCTATCTACATGTTCCATGTTATTATTCATATATTTCTCAATCTATCTACATGTTCCATGTTATTATTCACATATTTCTCCCTCTATCTACATGTTCCATGTTATTATTCACATATTTCTCCCTCTATCTACATGTTCCATGTTATTATTCATATATTTCTCCCTCTATCTACATGTTCCATGTTATTATTCACATATTTCTCAATCTATCTACATGTTCCATGTTATTATTCACATATTTCTCCCTCTATCTACATGTTCCACGTCATTATTCACATATTTCTCACTCTATCTACATATTCCATGTAATTATTCACATCTTTATCCCTTCATCTACATGTTCCATGTAATCATTTACATATTCATTTAATTACAAGATCATTTGTATACATATACACCATCCAACACTACATATTTCCCCCCCACAATACATATACACCATCCAACACTACATATTTCCCCCCCCCCCACAATACATATAGACCATCCAACACTACATATTTCCCCCCACAATACATATAAACCATCCAACACTACATATTCCCCCCCCCCCCACAATACATATAGACCATCCAACACTACATATTTCCCCCCCACAATACACATAGACCATCCAACACTACATATTTCCCCCACAATACATATAGACCATCCAACACTACATATTTCCCCCCCACAATACATATAGACCATCCAACACTACATATTTCCCCCCCACAATACATATAGACCATCCAACACTACATATTTCCCCCCACAATACATATAGACCATCCAACACTACATATTTCCCCCCACAATACATATTTCCACAGGGTCTGGAGCAGGGAAATCAATATGTCGGGTTTGTTGGGAAATATTCCACCACTCAACCTTTACATTATTACGTGTACCATTACACAACACAGACCTAACCATGGCTCACCCAACTGTTACTTGCTGTATGAGGCAACATATATATATATATATATATATATATATATATATATATATATTTTTTTTTTTTTTTTTTTTTTTTTATACTTTGTCGCTGTCTCCCGCGTCTGCGAGGTAGCGCAAGGAAACAGACGAAAGAAATGGCCCAACCCCCCCCCCCCCCATACACATGTACATACACATGTCCACACACGTGTATACATACCTACACAGCTTTCCATGGTCCACCCCAGACGCCTCACATGCCTTGATTCACTCCACTGACAGCACGTCAACCCCTGTATACCACATCGCTCCAATTCACTCTATTCCTTGCCCTCCTTACACCCTCCTGCATGTTCAGGCCCCGATCACACAAAATCTTTTTCACTCCATCTTTCCACCTCCAATTTGGTCTCCCTCTTCTCCTCGTTCCCTCCACCTCCGACACATATATCCTCTTGGTCAATCTTTCCTCACTCATTCTCTCCATGTGCCCAAACCATTTCAAAACACCCTCTTCTGCTCTCTCAACCACGCTCTTTTTATTTCCACACATCTCTCTTACCCTTACGTTTACTTACTCGATCAAACCACCTCACACCACACATTGTCCTCAAACATCTCATTTCCAGCACATCCATCCTCCTGCGCACAACTCTATCCATAGCCCACGCCTCGCAACCATACAACATTGTTGGAACCACTATTCCTTCAAACATACCCATTTTTGCTTTCCGAGATAATGTTCTCGACTTCCACACATTTTTCAAGGCTCCCAAAATTTTCGCCCCCTCCCCCACCCTATGATCCACTTCCGCTTCCATGGTTCCATCCGCTGACAGATCCACTCCCAGATATCTAAATATATATCTAGATATATATATATATATATATATATATATATATATATATTTATTTATTTACAGTAAGAAGCATTCAGGTGTGATGGGATGTAAAGGGGGTGGGTGTAGGAACCTCACAAGGGAGGGTGGGTGTAGGAACCTCACAAGGGAGGGTGGGTGTAGGAACCTCACAAGGGAGGGTGGGTGTAGGAACCTCACAAGGGGGGCAGGGTGTAGGAACCTCACAGGAGGGTGGGTTGTAGGAACCTCACAAGGGGGGAGGGTGTAGGAACCTCACAAGGGGGGAGGGTGTAGGAACCTCACAAGGGGGGAGGGTGTAGGAACCTCACAAGGGGGCAGGGTGTAGGAACCTCACAAGGGGGGGAGGGTGTAGGAACCTCACAAGGGGGGGAGGGTGTAGGAACCTCACAAGGGTGGGAGGGTGTAGGAACCTCACAAGGGGGGAGGGTGTAGGAACCTCACAAGGGGGGTGGGTGTAGGAACCTCACAAGGGGGGGAGGGTGTAAGGAACCTCACAAGGAGGGGTGGGTGTAGGAACCTCACAAGGGGGGAGGGTGTAGGAACCCACAAGGGGGGAGGGTGTAGGAACCTCACAAGGGGGGGAGGGTGTAGGAACCTCACAAAGGGGGAGGGTGTAGGAACCTCACAAGGAGGGGTGGGTGTAGGAACCTCACAAGGGGGGGGGTGTAGGAACCTCACAAGGGGGGGAGGGTGTAGGAACCTACACAAGGGGGGGAGGGTGTAGGAACCTCACAAGGAGGGTGGGTGTAGGAACCTCACAAGGGGGGGAGGGTGTAGGAACCTCACAAGGGGGGAGGGTGTAGGAACCTCACAAGGGGGGGTGGGTTAGGAACCTCACAAGGGGGGGAGGGTGTAGGACCTCACAAGGGGGGAGGTGTAGGAACCTCACAAGGGGGAGGGTGTAGGAACCTCACAAGGGGGGAGGGTGTAGGAACCTCACAAGGGGGAGGGTGTAGGAACCTCACAAGGGAGGGTGGGTGTAGGAACCTCACAAGGGGGGGAGGGTGTAAGGAACCTCACAAGGGGGAGGGTGTAGGAACCTCACAAGGGGGGAGGGTGTAGGAACCTCACAAGGGGGCAGGGTGTAGGAACCTCACAAGGGGGGGAGGGTGTAGGAACCTCACAAGGGGGGAGGGTGTAGGAACCTCACAAGGGGGGAGGGTGTAGGAACCTCACAAGGAGGGGTGGGTGTAGGAACCTCACAAAGGGAGGAGGGTGTAGGGACCTCACAAGGGGGGGAGGGTGTAGGAACCTCACAAGGGGGGGAGGGTGTAGGAACCTCACAAGGGGGGAGGGTGTAGGAACCTCACAAGGGGGGGAGGGTGTAGGAACCTCACAAGGGGGGGAGGGTGTAGGAACCTCACAAGGTGGGAGGTGTAGGAAACCTCACAAGGGGGGGGAGGTGTAGGAACCTCACAAGGGGGGTGGGTGTAGGAACCTCACACAAAGGGGGGAGGGTGAGGAACCTCACAAGGAGGGGTGGGTGTAGGAACCTCACAAGGGGGAGGGTGTAGGAACCTCACAAGGGGGGGAGGGTGTAGGAACCTCACAAGGGGGGAGGGTGTAGGAACCTCACAAAAGGGGGGAGGGTGTAGGAACCTCACAAGGAGGGTGGGTGTAGGAACCTCACAAGGGGGGGAGGTGTAGGAACCTCACAAGGGGGGAGGGTGTAGGAACCTCACAAGGGGGGAGGGGTAGGAACCTCACAAGGAGGGTGGGTGTAGGAACCTCACAAGGGGGGGTGGGTGTAGGAACCTCACAAGGGGGGGAGGGTGTAGGAACCTCACAAGGGGGGGTGGGTGTAGGAACCTCACAAGGGGGGAGGGTGTAGGAACCTCACAAGGAGGGGTGGGTTGTAGGAACCTCACAAGGGGGGAGGGTGTAGGAACCTCACAAGGGGGGAGGGTGTAGGAACCTCACAAGGGGGAGGGTGTGGAACCTCACAAGGGGGGAGGGTGTAGGAACCTCACAAGGGGGGAGGGTGTAGGAACCTCACAAGGGGGGGAGGTGTAGAACCTCACAAGGAGGGGTGGGTGTAGGAACCTCACAAGGGGGGGAGGGTGTAGGAACCTCACAAGGGGGGAGGGTGTAGGAACCTCACAAGGGGGGGAGGGTGTAGGAACCTCACAAGGGGGGGAGGGTGTAGGAACCTCACAAGGGGGGGAGGGTGTAGGAACCTCACAAGGGGGGGAGGGTGTAGGGACCTCCACAAGGGGGGGAGGGTGTAGGAACCTCACAAGGGGGGGAGGGTGTAGGAACCTCACAAAGGGGGGGAGGGTGTTAGGAACCTCACAAGGGGGGGAGGGTGTAGGAACCTCACAAGGGGGGAGGGTGTAGGAACCTCACAAGGGGGGGAGGGTGTAGGAACCTCACAAGGGGGGAGGGTGTAGGAACCTCACAAAGGGGGGAGGGTGTAGGAACCTCACAAGAAGGGGAGGGTGTAGGAACCTCACAAGGGGGGGAGGGTGTAGGGACTTCACAAGGGGGGAGGGTGTAGGAACTCACAAGGGGGGGGGGTGTAGGAACCTCACACAAGGGGGGAGGGTGTAGGAACCTCACAAAATGGGGGGAGGGTGTAGGAACCTCACAAGGGGGGAGGGTGTAGGAACCTCACAAGGGGGGAGGGTGTAGGAACCTCACAAGGGGGGGAGGTGTGTAGGAACCTCACAAGGGGGTGGGTGTAGGAACCCTCACAGGGGGGAGGGTGTAGGAACCTCACAAGGGGGGGAGGGTGTAGGAACCTCACAAGGGGGGGAGGGTGTAGGAACCTCACAAGGGGGGCAGGGGTGTCATTCATGCAATACAGACAAAGTTTGCAGTAAGTGACCAGACATTTTATGATCTGGGTTATTATGACATGTCGCACACAACACGACCAGACGGACACAGACATGAACATACACAGACATGAACATACACAGACATGAACATACACAGATGTGAACATACACAGACATGAACATAGACAGACGGACACAGACATGAACATACACAGACGGACACAGACATGAACATACACAGACATGAACATAGACAGACGGACACAGACATGAATATACACAGACATGAACATAGACAGACAGACACAAACATGAACATACACAGACGGACACAGACATAAACATACACAGAAAGATACAGACATGAACATACACAGACAGACACAGACATGAACATACACAGACAGACACAGACATGAACATACACAGACAGACACAGACATGAATATACACAGACAGACACAGACATGAACATACACAGACAGACACAGACATGAACATAGACACAGACATGAACATACACAGACGGACACAGACATGAACATACACACACAGACACAGGCATGAACATACACAGACAGACACAGGCATGAACATACACACACAGACACAGGCATGAACATACACACACAGACACAGGCATGAACATACACAGACGGACACAGACATGAACATACACAGACAGACACAGACATGAACATACACAGACAGACACAGACATGAACATACACAGACAGACACAGACATGAATATACACAGACAGACACAGACATGAACATACACAGACAGACACAGACATGAACATACACAGACAGACACAGACATGAATATACACAGACAGACACAGACATGAACATAGACACAGACATGAACATACACAGACGGACACAGACATGAACATACACACACAGACACAGGCATGAACATACACAGACAGACACAGGCATGAACATACACACACAGACACAGGCATGAACATACACACACAGACACAGGCATGAACATACACAGACGGACACAGACATGAACATACACAGACGGACACAGACATGAACATACACAGAAAGATACAGACATGAACATACACAGACGGACACAGACCCATAGTCACACAGACACACACGAGCACAGACATACAGACCAACACACACACACACACACACACCTCACAGGTATGTACCAGAGCACAGCGGTGAGCCCCCCCCCCCCCCCGGCCCTAACGATCGTACTGGCCCGTCTGTTCCACCGCAATTCTTCACACACAAGGCGCGTGGTGGTGGCCGCTGGACTCCACGTGACACACCTTACACAACTATACTGTGGTGTGTGTGTGTGTGTGTGTGTGTGACAATACGTTTTCTATGTGGTTTGGTCTAAATTCGTTCGTGTGTGTGTGTGTGTGTGTGTGTGTGTGTGTGTGTGTGTGTGTGTTCATACATTAACATATACTAGCCAAGTTGACCCCAATTGGCGTCTTAGCTACGTCATCATCTTCGTTGTATATCAAGTGACTGTTATATTTCTCTCTTGTGTCTCCCCTGATGATGATGATGTGATTATGACACGAAAGTGCACTTGGCAACTTACCCTGTTTTATTTTACCCCGTGGACTCATAGGAATATATATATATATAGGGGATAAAGAATACTTGCCACGTATTCCCTGCGTGTCGTAGAAGGCGACTAAAAGGGGAGGGAGCGGGGGGCTGGAAATCCTCTCCTCCCGTTTTCTTAATTTTCCAAAAGAAGGAACAGAGAAGGGGGCCAGGTGAGGATATTCCCTCAAAGGCTCAGTCCTCTGTTCTTAACGCTACCTCGCTAACGCGGGAAATGGCGAATAGTTTGAAAAAAAAAAAAAAAAAAAAAAAAAATATATATATATTATATATATATATATATTATATATATATTTTATATATATATCATATTATACTCTGTCGCTGTCTCCGCATTAGCGAGGTAGCGCAAGGAAACAGACGAAAGAATGGCCCAACCCACCTACACACATCCGAATATCTATCCATCTATCTATCTATCTATCTATATATATATATATATATATATATATATATATATATATATATATATATATATATATATTCTGACCAAAAAACCCCCAGTGAATATGTATCTAGTTTGATTTCAAAATGGCCATATGAACAAGTATATACATTCCCTCCCTCCAACCCTTCCTTTCTCTCCCTTAGGCATGTTTCAGCACGAGGCCGGATTGCAACCTGGAAATAATGAGGGGGGGGGAGGGGGGGCTAACGGTTTCCGGGTCACATAGTCGTTAGGTCTGACCAACCCACACAATGACAGGGTTGTGTGGCCCTTAACTGTCCTTTCTTGTTGAACAACCCGGACTTAACTACACTCGACCTCCAATTGGGCTAAATGATGGTATTACTCCACACACACACACATACACACACACACACACACACACACAGTAAACGATCAACTCGTAACACACTCACCAAAAACCTAACTTTACTTTCGTTATTTGGCAACAATCATCCTCCCCTATATATATATATATATATATATATATATATATATATATATATATATATATATATATATAATATATATATATATGTATATATATATATATATATATAAATATATATATATATATATATATATTATATATATATATATATATATAGGGGAGGCAGAATACTTGCCACGTATTCCCTGCGTGTCGTAGAAGGCGACTAAAAGGGGAGGGAGCGGGAGGCTGGAAATCCTCCCCTCTCGTTTTTAGTGTTTTCCTAATGAAGGAACAGAGGAGGGGACCAAGTGAGGATATTCCCTTAAAGGCTCAGTCCTCTGTTGTTAACGCTACCTTGCTGACGCGGGAAATGGCGAATAGTAAGAAAAAAAGAAAAAAAAAAAAAATATATATTATAAAATTATATTATATATATATATATATATATATTTTTTTTTTTTTTATACTTTGTCGCTGTCTCCCGCGTTTGCGAGGTAGCGCAAGGAAACAGACGAAAGAAATGGCCCAACCCCCCCCCATACACATGTATATACATACGTGCACACACGCAAAATATACATACCTACACAGCTTTCCATGGTTTACCCCAGACGCTTCACATGCCCTGATTCAATCCACTGACAGCACATCAACCCCGGTATCCCACATCGATCCAATTCACTCTATTCCTTGCCCTCCTTTCACCCTCCTGCATGTTCAGGCCCCGATCACACCAAAATCTTTTTCACTCCATCTTTCCACCCCCAATTTGGCTCCCCTTCTCCTTGTTCCTCCACCTCCGACACATATATCCTCTTGGTCAATCTTTCCTCACTCATCCTCTCCATGTGCCCAAACCACTTCAAAACACCCTCTTCTGCTCTCTCAACCACGCTCTTTTTATTTCCACACATCTCTCTTACCCTTACATTACTTACTCGATCAAACCACCTCACACCACACATTGTCCCAAACATCTCATTTCCAGCACATCCATCCTCCTGCGCACAACTCTAATCCATAGCCCACGCCTCGCAACCATACAACATTGTTGGAACCACTATTCCCTTTAAACATACCCATTTTTGCTTTCCGAGATAATGTTTCTCGACTTCCACACATTCTTCAAGGCTCCCAGAATTTTCGCCCCCTCCCCCACCCTATGATCCACTTCCGCTCCATGGTTCCATATAAAATATATATATTATATATATATTATATATTATATATATAATTATATATATATATATTTATATATATACATTTCCATCGACCAACTCTCCTAGAGGTGGATGATGAACAGCTGGGTTGACTGTGGACCCAGTGTCGCCGCGCCACACTGCCAGATACAAAAGTCTCCTGTGTTGAAATGTCCAACACTTGGCCAACCATTTTTTTTTTTGACGTTTGTTTGGGGCAACAAGAAGAAGAAAAAACGCCCCAAATGGTCGACAGAAATGGTCCAATTTTTTTCCTTTTTTAGGTTTATTTAGGAAGAAATAAAACCCCAAATTGTCAACAGAAAATGGTGTGTGTGCCCCCTTCGTCCACATGAGGAAGCGTCCATTTTTCATTTTCTTCCGTTAACCATACTACTCCAAACCCACGTTCAAACCCTCAGTAAAAAGAACAAATTAAAGAATATAAAAATTTCAATAATACCAAAATATTTCTTATATAAATTTCAATAATACCAAAATATTTCTTATATAAATTTCAATAATACCAAAATATTTCTTATATAAATTTCAATAATACCAAAATATTTCTTATATAAATTTCAATAATACCAAAATATTTCTTATATAAATTTCAATAATACCAAAATATTTCTTATATAAATTTCAATAATACCAAAATATTTCTTATATAAATTTCAATAATACCAAAATATTTCTTATATAAATTTCAATAATACCAAAATATTTCTTATATAAATTTCAATAATACCAAAATATTTCTTATATAAATTTCAATAATACCAAAATATTTCTTATATAAATTTCAATAATACCAAAATATTTCTTATATAAATTTCAATAATACCAAAATATTTCTTATATAAATTTCAATAATACCAAAATATTTCTTATATAAATTTCAATAATACCAAAATATTTCTTATATAAATTTCAATAATACCAAAATATTTCTTATATAAATTTCAATAATACCAAAATATTTCTTATATAAATTTCAATAATACCAAAATATTTCTTATATAAATTTCAATAATACCAAAATATTTCTTATATAAATTTCAATAATACCAAAATATTTCTTATATAAATTTCAATAATACCAAAATATTTCTTATATAAATTTCAATAATACCAAAATATTTCTTATATAAATTTCAATAATACCAAAATATTTCTTATATAAATTTCAATAATACCAAAATATTTCTTATATAAATTTCAATAATACCAAAATATTTCTTATATAAATTTCAATAATACCAAAATATTTCTTATATAAATTTCAATAATACCAAAATATTTCTTATATAAATTTCAATAATACCAAAATATTTCTTATATAAATTTCAATAATACCAAAATATTTCTTATATAAATTTCAATAATACCAAAATATTTCTTATATAAATTTCAATAATACCAAAATATTTCTTATATAAATTTCAATAATACCAAAATATTTCTTATATAAATTTCAATAATACCAAAATATTTCTTATATAAATTTCAATAATACCAAAATATTTCTTATATAAATTTCAATAATACCAAAATATTTCTTATATAAATTTCAATAATACCAAAATATTTCTTATATAAATTTCAATAATACCAAAATATTTCTTATATAAATTTCAATAATACCAAAATATTTCTTATATAAATTTCAATAATACCAAAATATTTCTTATATAAATTTCAATAATACCAAAATATTTCTTATATAAATTTCAATAATACCAAAATATTTCTTATATAAATTTCAATAATACCAAAATATTTCTTATATAAATTTCAATAATACCAAAATATTTCTTATATAAATTTCAATAATACCAAAATATTTCTTATATAAATTTCAATAATACCAAAATATTTCTTATATAAATTTCAATAATACCAAAATATTTCTTATATAAATTTCAATAATACCAAAATATTTCTTATATAAATTTCAATAATACCAAAATATTTCTTATATAAATTTCAATAATACCAAAATATTTCTTATATAAATTTCAATAATACCAAAATATTTCTTATATAAATTTCAATAATACCAAAATATTTCTTATATAAATTTCAATAATACCAAAATATTTCTTATATAAATTTCAATAATACCAAAATATTTCTTATATAAATTTCAATAATACCAAAATATTTCTTATATAAATTTCAATAATACCAAAATATTTCTTATATAAATTTCAATAATACCAAAATATTTCTTATATAAATTTCAATAATACCAAAATATTTCTTATATAAATTTCAATAATACCAAAATATTTCTTATATAAATTTCAATAATACCAAAATATTTCTTATATAAATTTCAATAATACCAAAATATTTCTTATATAAATTTCAATAATACCAAAATATTTCTTATATAAATTTCAATAATACCAAAATATTTCTTATATAAATTTCAATAATACCAAAATATTTCTTATATAAATTTCAATAATACCAAAATATTTCTTATATAAATTTCAATAATACCAAAATATTTCTTATATAAATTTCAATAATACCAAAATATTTCTTATATAAATTTCAATAATACCAAAATATTTCTTATATAAATTTCAATAATACCAAAATATTTCTTATATAAATTTCAATAATACCAAAATATTTCTTATATAAATTTCAATAATACCAAAATATTTCTTATATAAATTTCAATAATACCAAAATATTTCTTATATAAATTTCAATAATACCAAAATATTTCTTATATAAATTTCAATAATACCAAAATATTTCTTATATAAATTTCAATAATACCAAAATATTTCTTATATAAATTTCAATAATACCAAAATATTTCTTATATAAATTTCAATAATACCAAAATATTTCTTATATAAATTTCAATAATACCAAAATATTTCTTATATAAATTTCAATAATACCAAAATATTTCTTATATAAATTTCAATAATACCAAAATATTTCTTATATAAATTTCAATAATACCAAAATATTTCTTATATAAATTTCAATAATACCAAAATATTTCTTATATAAATTTCAATAATACCAAAATATTTCTTATATAAATTTCAATAATACCAAAATATTTCTTATATAAATTTCAATAATACCAAAATATTTCTTATATAAATTTCAATAATACCAAAATATTTCTTATATAAATTTCAATAATACCAAAATATTTCTTATATAAATTTCAATAATACCAAAATATTTCTTATATAAATTTCAATAATACCAAAATATTTCTTATATAAATTTCAATAATACCAAAATATTTCTTATATAAATTTCAATAATACCAAAATATTTCTTATATAAATTTCAATAATACCAAAATATTTCTTATATAAATTTCAATAATACCAAAATATTTCTTATATAAATTTCAATAATACCAAAATATTTCTTATATAAATTTCAATAATACCAAAATATTTCTTATATAAATTTCAATAATACCAAAATATTTCTTATATAAATTTCAATAATACCAAAATATTTCTTATATAAATTTCAATAATACCAAAATATTTCTTATATAAATTTCAATAATACCAAAATATTTCTTATATAAATTTCAATAATACCAAAATATTTCTTATATAAATTTCAATAATACCAAAATATTTCTTATATAAATTTCAATAATACCAAAATATTTCTTATATAAATTTCAATAATACCAAAATATTTCTTATATAAATTTCAATAATACCAAAATATTTCTTATATAAATTTCAATAATACCAAAATATTTCTTATATAAATTTCAATAATACCAAAATATTTCTTATATAAATTTCAATAATACCAAAATATTTCTTATATAAATTTCAATAATACCAAAATATTTCTTATATAAATTTCAATAATACCAAAATATTTCTTATATAAATTTCAATAATACCAAAATATTTCTTATATAAATTTCAATAATACCAAAATATTTCTTATATAAATTTCAATAATACCAAAATATTTCTTATATAAATTTCAATAATACCAAAATATTTCTTATATAAATTTCAATAATACCAATATATTTCTTATATAAATTTCAATAATACCAAAATATTTCTTATATAAATGTCTACATTTAATAGACATTTTCTTGTATAAATGTCTACAAGTTCATAAATATACATTTCCTCATATAAATGTCTACAAGATTATTAATATACATTTTGTTCTCTAAATGTCTATCAAGTTTTTATGTTCATACACATTGTATCACCTGGGCTTTCTAATGTACCTTGGACGTCAATGTTTTTTGTTCATTCTAAACACGTCTTCCCCACTCTGATCTTATCTTTATTTCGTTATCTTTATTTACTTTATCAGAATAATTTGGATAAATGACAGCGTATGTGTTCAACACGAAATGTACATATACATATAAATCAATCCATCTGTTCATGTGGTATATAATGAGCTAATTATTTAATGGTGTCAGTTCTTTATATTTATCTTAAATGGTGTTATTGATACACCCAGTTTTATTTATCATTTAATGTCATTATAAGGAATTTCGCCATGGACTCGAGTCGTACGAGACGTCGGGCCGGCGACCTTCCCGGTGACCCACAACCCACGACTGGAGGTGTGAACTGGGTCTGGGTCCCGCCTCTGACGTACCGGCCACCACGCACGCGCACTACCCTCTCCCTCACCCCGGCAACTCATCCCCCAACTTAAAACTTATTTGCGACAGTCGAAATACCATCTAATTACTCCCATACCGTTACCACCAATTAATAAAGATCCATTACTATTCCTATATGGTTGAGAGGAATTATAACCACCACAGCGTCGAGAGATAATGGTCGTTTATTCGTTGAACTATTACCGAAAGTTTTTAAATGGCGTGTTGGCCAACGGCTTTTTTCCCCAGCGATCAAAACCTCCAGCGACCAATCCTGCCAGCCGGTTACTTTCCCCCTCCCCCCCCACTTCAAGTTGTGTTTTTGTTACATAAATAAATTATTTATCGTTGAATTATTTCTCTTGAGGGTAATTAACCCCAGCCGCTGCTCTCATTAACCCACACGAAAATGGGTTACACCGCGTAATGGGTTTAATGGGTTATACTAAACTTCAAACTTCGTAATTGGGAAGGGGTGGGTGGGTGTTGTTACAATTTACCATGTACTGGGTGTAATGGGGGGAGGTAATGGTTGTAGAGGGGGGCAGAGGAAGTGTTATATTAACATCCCCCCCTAAAGTGCCTGTGAGGGGGAGACAGATGTTAATTAATGAGGGAAAGGCTATTTAACCCCCTCCCCCCCTTCCTGAGTAGCCAAATTGAACCAGGCCAGCAGCACAGGTGTACATGTTAACTTAATGTTAACTACGTTGTTAAATCTACCGCCGCCCGTGTTAGCCTGGCTGTCTACCACGTGTATGTTGACTATATCACATATTTCACATCATATATAGGAAATATAGGCATTAAAACCTTGATAGAAAACAAAGTTGTATGTATATTTATATATGGAAAGTAAATAGTAAAAACATTACGTGTTTACTTTCTGAAATGAATTAAATTAGTAGTTTGTATAGACACGACAGAATAGTAATATAAATTGTGTGTGTGTGTTGTATATAATATATATATATATATAATATATATATATATATATATATATATATATATAGAGAGAGAGAGAGAGAGAGAGAGAGAGAGAGAGAGAGAGAGAGAGAATTGGTCAAAATATGAGTGAATAGCTTATGTGTGCGTGTACACACACACACACACACACACACATACACACACACACACTGGACCTCACCTTACACAACAATGCTACTACCCCCCCCCCCCCTCGTTGAGTAAATCCTCCCCTCCTGCATGACCACATCCTCCCCTCCTGCATGACCACATCCTCCCCTCCTGCATGACCACATCCTCCCCTCCTGCATGACCACATCCTCCCCTCCTGCATTACCACTTTCTCAATACAGGGAAAGGACTGGGAAGGGGGTGGGGGGGGTTCGTGTCTATCTATCTATTTCTATCTATCTATATCAATAATCAAGCGGAAACCCGGTACACCTATTTCTATGTCTATCTATCTATCTGTCTTTCTATCTATCTATCTATCTACCTATCTATGTCCACAAGGAAGCGGAACCCGGTACACCTATCTATCAATCTATATCTATGTATCTGTCTATCTATCTATCAATCTATCTATCTATGTCCACAAGCAAGAGGAACCCGGTACATCTATCTATGAATCAATCTATCTATTATCTATCTATCTATATCCATATTCAAGCGGAAACCCGGAAACACCTATCTATCAATCTATCTATCTATCTACATAATCAAGGTGAAGCCGGTACACCTAGCCATCAATCTATCAATCAATCAATCGATCTATCCATCTACCTATCTATCTATCTATCTATCAATGCTGGAACTGTCTACCACACATATATATACATATTTACCTTCATCATAACTACATATAGTCAACAACAATCCTAACCCCCCCACCCCCCACACACACCCCTCCCCTTCCCCTCTCATCCCCCCCCCTCACGGGAGGGGGGACCAAATTATCTCTTTTTTTTCTTTCTTTTTTTTTTTGTGGGCTAAATTAGCCACAAAGGCGGATCCCCAACTCTCCCCCCCCCCCACACACACACACCTCCCCCACACCCTGAGGGGAAGTGGTGGGGGAGGGGACGAACCCACGACCCCCCCAAACCCCCCTCCCTCACACACACACACACACCTGAGGGGGGGGGGGGGAGGGGATCCCATCTGTTACTTTCCCTGGCCAGTGTTGTGCTGGTTCCCTGCTGTGTACCTACACCTACACACCCACCTTACCTGTACACCCTGCCTGTACACTGGGGCTATGTGTACACACACACACACACACACACACACACACATACACACACACACACACACATAGACACACACATACACACACACACACACACACACACACATACACACACACACACACACACACACACACACACACACACACACATATACTTACACACACACACACACACACACACACATACACACACACACACACACACACACACATAGACACACACATACACAGACACACGCACACACACACACACACACACACACACACACACACACACGTAACAGTCTGTTACCTGCCGTGTATGGCGGGGCTGTTACGGGTTTAACGCCCCGGTCACGCCCGTAACTCAATCGCGTCACACTTGAGAAGGGGCGGGGGAAGGGGGAGGGGTTGTGACGTCACGTTACGCCGGCGGGTGGATCACTCGCCAGCGTACTCGCAGGCCAAGTAACACCCTCCTCCCCCAGGCCAAGTAACACCCTCCTCCCCAGGCCAAGTAACACCCTCCTCCCCCAGGCCAAGTAACACCCTCCTCCCCCAGGCCAAGTAACACCCTCCTCCCCCCAGGCCAAGTAACACCCTCCTCCCCCAGGCCAAGTAACACCCTCCTCCCCCCAGGCCAAGTAACACCCTCCTCCCCCAGGCCAAGTAACACCCTCCTCCCCCAGGCCAAGTAACACCCTCCTCCCCCAGGCCAAGTAACACCCTCCTCCCCCCAGGCCAAGTAACACCCTCCCCCCCCAGGCAAGTAACACCTCCTCCTCCCCAGGCCAAGTAACACCCATCCTCCCCCAGGTCAAGTAACACCCTCCTCCCCCAGGCCAAGTAACACCCTCCTCCCCCAGGCCAAGTAACACCTCCTCCCCCAGGCCAAGTAACACCCTCCTCCCCAGGCCAAGTAACACCCTCCTCCCCCAGGCCAAGTAACACCCTCCTCCCCCCAGGCCAAGTAACACCCTCCTCCCCCCAGGCCAAGTAACACCCTCCTCCCCCCAGGCCAAGTAACACCCTCCTCCCCCAGGCAAGTAACACCCTCCTCCCCCCAGGCCAAGTAACACCCTCCTCCCCCAGGCCAAGTAACACCCTCCTCCCCAGGCCAAGTAACACCCTCCTCCCCCAGGCCAAGTAACACCCTCCTCCCCCAGGCCAAGTAACACCCTCCTCCCCCAGGTCAAGTAACACCCTCCTCCCCCAGGCCAAGTAACACCCTCCTCCCCCAGGCCAAGTAACACCCTCCTCCCCCAGGCCAAGTAACACCCTCCTCCCCCCAGGCCAAGTAACACCTCCTCCCCCCAGGCCAAGTAACACCCTCCTCCCCCAGGTCAAGTAACACCCTCCTCCCCCAGGCCAAGTAACACCCTCCTCCCCCTAGGCCAAGTAACACCCTCCTCCCCCAGGCCAAGTAACACCCTCCTCCCCCCAGGCCAAGTAACACCCTCCTCCCCCAGGCCAAGTAACACCCTCCTCCCCAGCCAAGTAACACCCTCCTCCCCCAGCCAAGTAACACCCTCCTCCCCAGGCCAAGTAACACCCTCCTCCCCCAGGCCAAGTAACACCCTCCTCCCCCCAGGCCAAGTAACACCCTCCTCCCCCCAGGCCAAGTAACACCCTCCTCCCCCAGGCCAAGTAACACCCTCCCCCCCCCAGGCCAAGTAACACCCTCCTCCCCCAGGCCAAGTAACACCCTCCTCCCCCAGGCCAAGTAAAAACCCTCCTCCCCCAGGCCAAGTAACACCCTCCTCCCCTAGGCCAAGTAACACCCTCCTCCCCCCAGGCCAAGTAACCCCTCCTCCCCCGGGCCCAAAGTAACACCCTCCTCCCCCAGGCCAAGTAACACCCTCCCCCCCAGGCCAAGTAACACCCTCCTCCCCCAGGCCAAGTAACACCCTCCTCCCCCCAGGCCAAGTAACACCCTCTCCCCCCAGGCCAAGTAACACCCTCCTCCCCCAGGCCAAGTAACACCCTCCTCCCCAGCCAAGTAACACCCTCCTCCCCAGGCCAAGTAACACCCTCCTCCCCCAGGCCAAGTAACACCCTCCTCCCCCCAGGCCAAGTAACACCCTCCTCCCCCAGGCAAGTAACACCCTCCTCCCCCAGGCCAAGTAACACCCTCCTCCCCCAGCCAAGTAACACCCTCCTCCCCCCAGGCCAAGTAACACCTCCTCCCCCCAGGCCAAGTAACACCCTCCTCCCCCCAGGCCAAGTAACACCCTCCTCCCCCAGGTCAAGTAACACCCTCCTCCCCCAGGCCAAGTAACACCCTCCTCCCCCAGGCCAAGTAACACCCTCCTCCCCCCAGGCCAAGTAACACCCTCCTCCCCCCAGGCCAAGTAACACCCTCCTCCCCCCAGGCCAAGTAACACCCTCCTCCCCCCAGGCCAAGTAACACCCTCCTCCCCCCAGGCCAAGTAACACCCCCCCCCCACTCAATAGTTTCGTAAGGTCAAGGAACGCTGCATCTCTCTACCTCGACCCGGATATAACACCAAATCATATCCTCCTAAATCAAGATCACGTTCCAGTTACTACCCCCCCCACCCGATCTTACTCTCTTGCCCTTCCGGATAATCTAACGTCCCTTCCGGATAATATTACGGTCTTCCGGATAATCTAACGTCCCTTCCGGATAATATTACGGTCTTCCGGATAATCTTAGCTTGTCCCGGACAAGTGAACTCTGGAGTGCGCAATTCCGGTGTTCACGTCATGAACAAATCCGGTCAACCAGAAGGTCACTTGTTGGAGAGAGAGAGAGAGAGAGAGTTACCCCACACTCCCCCCCCCCCCCCCCCAAGGGTCAGCTGGTCTAGTCTTTAATGGTGCTTCAGCAGATAAACCACCCTGGTACAAGCTAAGGGTCGTTAGGCAACCTCTCTCTCTCTCTCTCTCTCTCTCTCTCTCTCTCTCTCTCTCTCTCTCTCTCTCTCTCTCTCTCTCTCTCTCTCTTCTCTTTCTTTATCTCTATTTCTTCTCTCTCTCTCTCTCTTCTTTATCTCTATTTCTTCTCTCTCTCTCTCTCTCTCTCTCTCCTCTCTCTCTCTCCTCTCTCTTCTTTATCTCTATTTCTTCTCTCTCTCTCTCTCTCTCTCTCTCTCTCTCTCTCTCTCTCTCTCTCTCTCTCTCTCTCAATACAACATACATACAAGTTGTATACACGCCCCCGTGTACCTCATACACTGGGGTCACAACACCACCGTGATCTCTGATTCCATTAACCCCAGACGACGTTAATTACTTTGAGAAAGGCCTTCACTTAAATCATCAACCATCTAATTGCCTCATTACATGTCCTGTACCCGAGGGAGCAAGCAGGTGAACCTTTATGGAGGGAGGCGATAAGGGTCACTATCCTTTCATTAACTACATGATGTAATTACCGGTAATTACCTTCCGTACTGTGTGACGTATTGCCAATTAAAGGTGTCTCCTTGTACAGCTAATTACCTTCCCCGGCAATTAACGGTTCAGGCCTACTAGGGGGGGTTAACAACCGTAATTAACAGCTGTCATGGTTAATTACTACCTTCCTTACGAGATAATTACCTCGTTATATCAAGTACTTTGCATGTTCGCTGTGGCTATGCTGAACAATGCTGTACTGAACTCCTTGAACACGATGGTACGACCCCTTTGAACACGACGGTACGACCCCTTGAAAACGACGGTACGACCCCTTTGAACACGACGGTACGACCCCTCTGAACACGACGGTACGACCCCTTGAAAACGACGGTACGACCCCTTGACGGTACGACCCCTCTGAACACGACGGTACGACCCCTTTGAACACGACGGTACGACCCCTTTGAACACGACGGTACGACCCCTTTGAACACGATGGTACGACCCCTTTGAACACGACGGTACGACCCCTTTGAACACGACGGTACGACCCCTTTGAACACGACGGTACGACCCCTTTGAACACGACGGTACGACCCCCTTTGAACACGACGGTACGACCCCCTTTGAACACGACGGTACGACCCCCTTTGAACACAACGGTACGACCCCCTTTGAACACGACG